>NC_029787.2:109696232-109699229 GCF_000816755.2 Arachis ipaensis
AAGCATCTCCAAAACTCCAACATATTCTCCATTACTGCATAACAAGTAACCTTTAATCCATGCTCTATTGTTTATTTGCAATTCAACTGATAAACATAATTGACTTCCTGACTAAGATTTACAAGATAACCATAGATTGCTTCAAACCAACAATCTCCGTGGGATTCGACCCTTACTCACGGGAGGTATTACTTGGACGACCCAGTGCACTTGCTGGTCAGTGGTACGAATTGTGAAAAGTGTGATTCATAATTCGTGCACCAAGGCATCACCCTTGTCGATGGCTGCATCCTATTCCCCTCTGTGAAAATGGTTCGATGCACTGTCACTGCATGACTAATCATCTTGGAGGTTCTCGATCATACTGGAATAGAATTTACTATCCTTTTGCGTCTGTCACTACGCCCAGCACTCGCGAGTTTGAAGTTCGTCACAGTCATTCAATCCCAGAGTCCTACTCGGAATACTACAGACAAGGTTTAGACTTTCCAGACTCTCATGAATGCCGCCATCAATCTAGCTTACACCACGAAGATTCTGATTAGGAGATCCAAGAGATAATCATTCAATCGAAGGTAGAACGGAAGTGGTTGTCAGGCACGCGTTCATAGGGAATGATGATGATTGTCACGTTCATCATATTCAGGTTGAAGTGCGAATGAATATCTTAGAACCAGAATAAGTTGAATTGAATAGAAAACAGTAGTACTTTGCATTAATTCATGAGGAACAGCAGAGCTCCACACCTTAATCTATGGAGTGTAGAAACTCTACCGTTGAAAATACATAAGTGAAAGGTCCAGGCATGGCCGAGAGGCCAGCCCCCATGATCTAAGAACTAGGCGTCCCAAGATGATCAAAGGATCAAAAGATAATCCAAAGATGTCTAATACAATAGTAAAAAGTCCTATTTATACTAAACTAGTTACTAGGGTTTACAGAAGTAAGTATTTGATGCATAAATCCACTTCCGGGGCCCACTTGGTGTGTGCTTGGGCTGAGCTTGAAGTCTACACATAGAGAGGTCATTCTTGGAGTTGAACGCCAGCTTTTGTGCCAGTTTGGGCGTTGAACTTCACTTTGCAGCTTGTTTCTGGCGCTGGACGCCAGAATTGGGCAGAGAGCTGGCGTTGAATGCCAGTTTGCATCGTCTAAACTCGGGCAAAGTATGAACTATTATATATTGCTGGAAAGCCCTGGATGTCTACTTTCCAACGCAATTGAAAGAGCGCCTATTTGAGTTCTGTAGCTCCAGAAAATCCATTTTGAGTGCAGGGAGGTCAGAATCCAACAGCATCAGCAGTCCTTCTTCAACCTCTGAATCTAATTTTTGCTCAAGTCCCTCAATTTCAGCCAGAAAATACCTAAAATCATAGAAAAATACACAAACTCATAGTAAAGTCCAGAAATGTGTATTTAACATAAAAACTAATGAAAACATCCCTAAAAGTAACTAGATTCTACTAAAAACATACTAAAAACAATGCCAAAAAGCGTATAAATTATCCGCTCATCACAAAACCAAACTTAAATTGTTGCTTGTCCCCAAGAAACTGATTCCATTGAGCTCCTTCCACACATATGTCCATAAGGACTTGGTCCAACCTTTCATTAAAGTTGACCCTTCTAGTGTAGGGGCATTCATCTCCTTCCATCATGGGCAAGTTAAACGCCAACCTCACATTTTTCGGACTAAAATCTAAGTAATTCCCCCGAACCATTGTAATATAATTCTTTGGATTTGGGTTCTTACTTTGATCATGGTTCTTAGTGATCCATGCATTGGCATAGAACTCTTGAACCATTAAGATGCCGACTTGTTGGATGGGGTTTGTTAGAACTTCCCAACCTCTTCTTTGGATTTCATGTCGGATCTCCGGATACTCATTTCTCTTGAGCTTGAAAGGGACCTTGGGGATCACCTTCTTCTTGGCCACAACATCATAGAAGTGGTCTTGATGGGTTTTGGAGATGAACCTTTCCATCTCCCATGACTCGGAGGTGGAATCTTTTGTCTTCCCTTTCCCTTTTCTAGAGGATTCTCCGGTCTTAGATTCCATCAATGGTAATGGAAAAACAAAAAGCTTATGCTTTTACCACACCAAACTTAGAATATTGCTCGCCCTCGAGCAAGAAAAGAAAGAATTAGATGAAGACCATATGGGTTGATTTTGAATTTTGAAGGTAGGTGGAGTTTATTGGGTAGGTTTATGGGGAAGAGTGGGTGGATGTGAGTGGTGAAGGGTTAATAGGGAAGAGGGATGGAGGTGATAGGTGAAGGGTTTTGGGGAAGAGTGTTTATTGGGCATAGAGGATGATTGAGAAGAGGGAAGAGAGTGAGTGGAGGTAGGTGGGGATCCTGTGGGATCCACAGATCCTGAGATGATCCTGTGGGGTCCACAGATCCTGAGGTGTTCAAAGATTTACAACCTTGCACCAAATTAGGCATGTAAAATGCCCTTGCACACAACTCTGGGTGTTCAGCGCCAGGTTGGTGCCCATTTTGGGCGTTCAACGCCCATTTGTTGCCCATTTCTGGCGTTGAACGCCAGAACCATGCTTGTTTTGGGCGTTCAGCGCCAGCTCTTCTCCAGGGTGCAATTCTGGCGTTCAGCGCCCAGATGCTGCCCATTTTGGGCGTTCAGCGCCTAGATACTGCCCATTTTGGGCGTTCAGCGCCAGAACCATGCTCTGTTCTCCAGCTCTTCTGCAATTCTGGCGTTCAGCGCCCAGATGCTGCCCATTTTGGGCGTTCAGCGCCTAGATACTGCCCATTTTGGGCGTTCAGCGTTCAGCGCCTGCTCTGTTCTGGCGTTGAACGCCAGACAGGTGCTTCCTCAAGGGTGTGATTTTTCTTCCACTATTTTTGATTCCGTTTTCAATTTTTATATTTATTTTGTGACTCCTCATGATCATGAACCTATAAAGACATATAACTAAGAAAAACAAAGTTAAATAAATAGAAATTGGTTTGCCTCCCAACAAGCGCTTCTTTAC
>NC_029787.2:109700372-109703528 GCF_000816755.2 Arachis ipaensis
AGAGTGGCCTTAGATAGATCAGAGACTATATTTGCTAAGCTAGATAGATTCTACTCAGAATTCTTTGTCTGTTGCTGAGTGGATGATGGAAAAGGTTTACTATTGTTAAACCTATTTCTTCCACCATTATTAAAGCCTTGTTTAGGCTTTTGATCCTTCCATGAGAAATTTGGATGATTTTTCCATGATGAGTTATAGGTGTTTCCATAAGGTTCACCTAAGTAATTCACCTCTGCTATTGCAGGGTTCTCAGGATCATAAGCTTCTTCTTCAGAAGATGCCTCTTGAGTACTGTTGGATGCAGCTTGCATTCCATTCAGACTCTGAGAAATCATAGTGACTTGCTGAGTCAATATTTTATTCTGAGCCAATATGGCATTTAGAGTATCAATTTCAAGAACTCCCTTCTTCATAGGCGTCCCATTATTCACAGGATTCCTCTCAGAAGTGTACATGAACTGGTTATTAGCAACCATGTCAATGAGTTATTGAGCTTCTGCAGGCGTTTTCTTTAGGTGAATGGATCCACCTGCAGAAGTATCCAATGACATCTTTGATAGCTCAGATAAAGTCACCAAGCATCCTCCTTGCATTATTATTATTTTTGGCTGCCATCTCCTCTTCCTGTTCGAAAATTTCTGAAAGGTTATCTCTGGATTGTTGTATTTTAGCTTCTCTTAGTTTTCTTTTCAGAGTTCTTTCAGGTTCTGGATCTGCTTCAACAAGAATGTTCTTGTCCTTGTTCCTGCTCATATGAAAAAGAGGGAACAGAAAAATAATAATAATAGGGATCCTTTTTACCACAGTATAGAGGTCCCTGTGTGAGTAGAAGAAAAGAAGAAGAAAAAATTCGAACACAGATGGAAGAGGGGGTTCGAATTTGGTGAGTGATGTGAGGAAGAGATGTTAGTAGATGAATAAATGAATAGAAGGAGATGAGAGAGAAAGAGAATTTCGAAAATAATTTTTGAAAAAGAGTTAGTGATTTTCGAAAATGGTTTTTTTGAAAAAGGTTAGTAATTTTTCGAAAATTACAATAAAAAATTAAAATAATTAGTTAATTAAAAAGAAATTTTGAAAAAGAGGGGAGATATTTTCAAAAGTTAGAGAGAGAGAGTTAGTTAGGTAGTTTTGAAAAAGATAGGAAACAAACAAAAAGTTAGTTAGTTAGTTGAAACAAATTTTGAAAAGATAAGAAGTTAGGAAGTTAGAAAAGATATTTTGAAATCAAATTTTTGGAAAAGATATTTTTGAAAAGATATGATTGAAATTAGTTTTTTGAAAAAGATTTGATTTTTAAAATCACAATTAATGACTTGATTCACAAGAAATCACAAGATATGATTCTAGAACTTAAAGTTTGAATCTTTCTTAACAAGCAAGTAACAAACTTGAAATTTTTGAATCAAAACATTAATTGGTGGTGTTATTTTCGAAAATTAGGAGATAAAGATAAGAAAAATATTTTTAAAAAATATTTTTGGAATTTTCGAAAATAACTCAGAAATTTGAAAAAGATTTGATTTTTGAAAAAGATTTTGAAAAAGATGAGATTTTCTAAATTGAAAATTTGATTTGACTCATAAAAACAACTAGATTTTTTTAAAAATTTTTGAAAAAGTCAAATCTAATTTTCGAATTTATGAGAGAGAAAAAGGGAAAGATATTTTTTTTATTTTTGAATTTTTATGATGGGAGAGAAAAACAAGAAAAATGATGCAATGCATGAAAGTTATGGATCAAAACAATGAGTGCATGCAAGAATGCTATGAATGTCAAGATGAACACCAAGAACACTTTGAAGATCATGATGAATATCAAGAACATATTTTTGAAAATTTTATATGCAAAGAAAACATGCAAGACACCAAACTTAGAAATCTTTCATGTTTAGACTCTATGGATGCAAAAATGCACATGAAAAACAAGAAAGGATGCAAAACAAGAAAACATCAAGATCAAACAAGAAGACTTACCAAGAACAACTTGAAGATCATGAAGAACACTATGAATGCATGGATTTTCGAAAAATGCAAGATGAATATGCAATTGACACCAAACTTAAAAATTGACTTAAGACTCAAACAAGAAACACAAAATATATTTGATTTTTTTTATTTTCTAATTTTTTTGGTTTTTTCGAAAATTATATGAAAAAGAAAAATAAGGATTCCAAAATCTTTAAGAAGAATTTCAGGAATCTTATGCTCTTTAGTCTAAAGCTCCAATCTGAGGGTTAGGCATGGCTTAATAGCCAGCCAAGCTTTAGTATGTAATTACATGCATCAGCTAATTTGCTAAGAAAGACAAAGAAGCTCTTCTCTTGAGTATAAGTGAAACCTCAGTCCAAAAGAATTTAGACATGGCTTTACAGCCAGCCAGGCTTCAACATACTTCATGAAACACTAGAATTCATTCTTAAAAATTCTGAAGAAAAATATATTTTCGAAAACAAAGGAGAAATTTTTGAAAGATTTTTGAAAAATTTTTGAAAATAAAACAAAAAGAAAATTACCTAATCTGAGCAACAAGATGAACCGTCAGTTGTCCAAACTCAAACAATCCCCGACAACGGCGCCAAAAACTTGGTGTTGTTGCCGGATCAAACTTGGCACTGATGTTACCGGACCAAAAGCTTGCCGAAAACTCGAACAATCCCCGACAACGGCGCCAAAAACTTGGTGCACGAAATTGTGATCCCTGGTAATGGCTCCAAAAACTTGGTGCTCTGATCTTAATTCATAATTTGTCACAACTTCGATACAACTAACCAGCAAGTGCACTGGGTCGTCCAAGTAATAAACCTTACGTGAGTAAGGGTCGATCCCACGGAGATTGTCGGTATGAAGCAAGCTATGGTCACCTTGTAAATCTCAGTCAGGCGGATAATAATTGATTATGGAGTTTTCGAAAATAAAGAAGAAAACAAGGATAGAGATACTTATGTAAATCATTGGTGAGAATTTCAGATAAGTGCATAGAGATGCTTTTGTTCCTCTAAACCTCTGCTTTCCTGCTGCCTTCATCCAATCAATCCGACTCCTTTCCATGGCTGGCTTTTTGTAAGGATGTCACCGTTGTCAATGGCTACTTTTAATCCTCTCGGGAAAATGGTCCAAATGCTCTGTCACAGCACGGCTAATCGTCTGGGGGCAT
>NC_029787.2:109703603-109741761 GCF_000816755.2 Arachis ipaensis
ATAAAAAGTTCTATTTATAATAAACTAGTCACTAGGGTTTACAGAAGTAAGTATTTGATGCATAAATCCACTTCTGGGACCCACTTGGTGTGTGCTTGGGCTGAGCTTGAAGTCTACACGTAGAGAGGCCATTCTTGGAGTTGAACGCCAGCTTTTGTGCCAGTTTGGGCGTTGAACTCCACTTTGCAGCTTGTTTCTGGCGCTGGACGCCAGAATTGGGCAGAGAGCTGGAATTGAACGCCAGTTTGTATCATCTAAACTCGGGAAAAGTATAGACTATTATATATTTCTGGAAAGCCCTGGATGTCTACTTTCCAACACAATTGGAAACGCGCCATTTTGAGTTCGGTAGCTCCAGAAAATCCATTTTGAGTGCAGGGAGGTCAGAATCCAACAGCATCAGCAGTCCTTCTTCAACCTCTGAATCTGATTTTTGCTCAAGTCCCTCAATTTCAGCCAAAAAATACCTGAAAACACACAAACTCATAGTAAAGTCCAGAAATGTGTATTTAACATAAAAACTAATGAAAACATCCCTAAAAGTAACTAGATTCTACTAAAAATATACTAAAAACAATGCCAAAAAGCGTATAAATTATCCGCTCATCATTGTTTAATTAAGGTTTAGAAGAGAAAGACGACTTAGAAAGATGGAAGAAAAGCATGCGAAAATAGAGATTTCACGAAGATTAGGTGCGTTAACACTACCACAGCACTTCAATTTCACCACTCATATTGGGATGCCATAGGACCATTCATCACGAGGGTCTAATAAACCTCTATAAGAAAATAACTTTACTTAACAGAGAGCTTAGTCGATAGATAAAACAGTAAGATGAGCAGAGGATAAAGTATATAGGGCTGGAAGTATGCTACCATATCATATCGGGCACAAGAGAAGTAGAGGCATACTCACCCGAGGTAGCAAGGGGATATATCATCACCCACCTAAATCTAAAGAGCACGGTCAACCAGCTATAGACATTCATTTGGTTTATGCAAAGCTATTCCTATAGCAGTTTACTAATTCCCCCTCCTCTACTTTCATGAATGGCCAACAATGATAGCTTGCATGGGCCACGAGCCGACGTTCAACCACCACCTAATTGTCCCGCCCCCACTAGTGGAAGGTTGTTAGCGGTTGTTATTTATGAGATTACTTTATTATGTTTTTAGCAGTTATTATTCCATATTATATTGTGTTTTAATTTAATGAAACTGTCGGTACAAAAAATGGATTTTCCTCGACAAGAGGGCACTTTGATTGCCAATGGTTTCAACTACAGAAGCGGTGTTTTAACTACAGAAGCAGAAATGGGTAAGCTAAAGTCGAAGAAAGACCGTACAAAGAGTGTCGAAGTCGAAAGGTAGTTATTGCCTTTCCTTGAGTATCAAGGCTTGCTACTCGACCTTGAAGCTGGGTGGAGAACATGGGTGCAAAACTTGAGGAGTAAGTTGAAGAAAACATGGGACTTGAAGACTAAGAAAGACGTGGGTATCAAAACTTGAGAGTCAAGATTCTTCATGGTTAAGGCAAGATCATGGCTGAGAAAAAAAGAGGAAGTAAGATCGTGGACCAAGATTCTCCATGGCAAGTCTATTTCTATAGTCTACAAATAGAAGAAACTTAGAAGAGTTATGAGACTTCTTCAAAAACACCAGAATACTAGATCATCACACATAAGCCTCAGCCAAAATTCCCTGTCCCAGTGACGCAACAGAAGACCATAGAGCACAAATGTATGTGAGTGTTGAAAGTCCACTTTTATTTGCTTTTCTTTTATTTTTTTCATTTATTTGCTTTCTTTTTATTTATTTGCTTTACGCATTTTATTTTTACTTCTGTTTTTCAAGCATTTTGCTTGCTTTCAATTTTAATTTTAAAGCTTCATCTGTTTATTTACAATTCTTTATTATTTTCCATAATTTGAGTATCCCATACATTTCGACACGAATGCTGAGTGATTCTCAGGTCGAGCCTACTCTTTTTTAGAAAAGTCATATCTACTCTCCGATACTTGAGATCTTGATACAAGCTTAATTCTACACCCTGCCAAGAAACGCTGTCGACGTTTACCAAAAATCAAGTGAAACAAATTGGCACACCCAGTGGGACCCTGGGTTAAGTAACATGTCAAATCTTGCATGCGATTACACAGTAGCAAGTTAATAATGACTGATAAAGCCTCTACTTTGACGGATATGTCAAATAATGACGCTAGTTAAAATACAAGAGGCCCAAAGGAAGAAGCTAGCCCATCAAGTCGAACGATGAACCTTGTTATCACAAAGAGAATTCCGTCAACTGTGCCCACTACATGGCCTCGATATAGAGTATGGCCTCCATACGGATTGCCTCCAAATTATGCTCCACTAGTGAAAAATCCCAACATGGGATATATAGAAGGTATAACCACTACAAGGAATAACCCCTTGTATAATCTAAAACCTCCTCCAAGTTACCCTCTAGTTGGTACACTGACTCACTATGACCCTAGTATAGCAAATCATGATGCTTATCAATATTTGATGAATAATCCCTCATATTTAGGGTCAGTGCTATGTCCTTGTAACTTAATATGGTAATGCCAAATGTCTTTTTGACACAGGGCACAGGGGTAACCCAAACAAGATTGCCAGTTAGTGGAGAACGTACCTCCAAATTTCCAAAGATGTCAAGACAAGTTCCTGTCGGAACAATGTCTCCTAACACGGTCAAATCTTTGGCTGTGTGTAGACAACAAATTGAGGATAGCTATCATGATTTGGTCAATATGCTTAGAATATGAAATGTTCTTTATAAAGGAAGGAGAATCCATCGATGAAATGTTTGAAAGATTTTTAATCATCATCAATAGCTTGGATGCTATGGGGATGACTCACACCAAACAAGTGCTAGTGAGGAAAGTACTTAGAAGTTTCACTAAAGAGTGAAAAACAAAAGCTACTGTCATTTCTGAAAGCAATAATCTAAATCAAATGACATATGATGGGTTAAGAGGGAAACTACTTGCATATGAAATCACACACATGAACCGAGACACAAAAAAAAAAGGGAATGGCCCTAAAATCCAAAGTTGATTCATTGGAAGAGGAATCCAGTGATAGTTTTTCAGATGATGAACTTGTATTTTTTCCTAGGAGATTAAGAAGACTCGTGAGGAGCAAAGACAAGAGCAGAGGCTCAAGTTCAAAGGAGCAAAAGAGAGATTTGAGTAAGGTAATTTGTCATCACTGCAAGGAGGCTGGTCATTTCAAATTTGATTGTCTTAAGCTTAAGAATGAGGACAAGATGAAGAAAGAAAAGAAGAAAGTACTTATGGTTTCTTAGGAGGATCTAGAGAACAATTCTGATGATAATAAAGAGTCCAAACATGAAGCACAAGTCTGTCTCATGGCTAGTCACGATCAACTAGATGAGGTAGACTACTTTGACTTGTCCATTGAAGATTTGCACATTATTAATGACCAACTGATCATGCTAATGAACTGCTGGGTAAATACAATAAATGCAAAGCTAAAATGAAGTTTTGAAAGGTGAAAATGATTTCTTGGAAGAAAAGGTGAAGAAAACCAAGAGTGCCATTGAACATGTTGAGAAAAATAGGTTCTTAAAATCTGAAATTGAAAGTTAAATGAAATCCACTCAGTTAATGCTTCACTAGACCTTATTGCAGAAAATGAAAGATTGCATGAAGTGATTAAAGGTCTAAATAATGATTTAGCAAAACTTGCACAAAGTTCCAACAATTTGGACAAATTATTTGCTAGTTAAAGATCTTTATTTGAAAAATTTGGTTTGAGTTATGTCACTAAAAATGTAGTTTTTGATAAATCATCTGTTGACATAAATGTATCAATGTCAAGGATCAAACCTTTGTCAAAAAATTTGGTATGGGTTATGTTGCAAAAAATGATGCAGCCGCTAAAAATCGTTTTATCAAAACTGATGCATCTACTTTAGAAACTAGAAAAATCAAAACCTTTAACCACTTTCAAAATTCTGCACACAGAAAGCATTGTCAAACATGCAAAAAACTTGGTCACCCTTTTCTCCAATGCTTCATTGTTGAAAGAAAAGTTGGAAATAAAATGTACAAAGTTATTTGTGATTTCAATGCTCTTGGGTGACTAAGATGGATTAACATCAAATAATCTAAATTGATTTGGATACCTAAGGTTACTTATGACTCTGTGCAGATTTGCCTAGCATCCAAGAAGAAGAAGGATATATGGTACTTGGATAGTAGATGCTCTAGGCACATGACTGAAAAGTTAACATTCTTTGTCAAACTCAACAAGTATGATGGAGGATTCGTGACCTTTGGTGATGATGAAAAATAAAAAAAATCATTACTATTGAAAAAGTCGGTAAAGATCTCTCTACCTTCATTGATAATGTATTTTTTATTGATGGGTTGAAACACAATCTTTTGAGTATTAACCAATTATGTGATCTAGGTTATTGGATAATTTTCAAAAGATTAGAATGCCTTCTTGTGAGCGAAAAATATGATAAAGTGTTATTTGTTGTGAAAAGATGTGATCATGTATATGGCCTTACTTTAGATGAACTTAAGAGTCAAAATGTAGCTTGTTTTCATTCCAAATATTCTGAAAAATGACTTTGGCATAAAAGATTGAGTCATGATAACATGTATCAAATTAACAAGCTAGTAAAAAAGGACTTAGTTAGAGGTCTTCCTAAAATTCAATTCAACAAAGACATCACTTGTGATGCTTTTCAAATGGGTAAACAAACTAAAAGTTCTTTCAAACCGAAAGAAGACATTTCTACTAAAAGATCTCTTGAACTGCTACATATTTATCTCTTTGGTCCAACTAGAACTCAAAGTCTAGGTGGTAAATACTATGGCTTAGTGATTATGGATGATTATACAAGATTTGATTTGGTTCTTTTTCTTGCACATAAAAATGATGTATTTTCAACCTTTGAAGTTTTTAGCAAAAAGATTCAAAATGAAAAAGATTTAAAGATTGCTTTGGTTTGAAGTGATCATTGTAAAGAATTTGAAAATCAATATTTTGATTCCTTTTTTGATGAACTAGGAATTTCACATAACTTCTCATACCCAAGAACACCCCAACAAAATGGCGTTGTGGAAAGAAAAAATAGAAGTCTTTAAGAAACGGCTAGAGCCATGTGATGCGTGAGCATCTTTCCTATCTTTTCCTAGTGAATTTGCAATTAAATTTGTTAATTTTAATCAAGATTTAAGTATTTTTGAGCCAGTATGAATGCTACTTTGAGTTGTGTGTAATTTGATTTATTTCAAGTAGCATTCGAACGGATTTGACAGAGTTCGTGTAGAAGAAAAGGAAGAAAGTGAATGATGCTGTCAACCCTAACCTCCTCACACTCCGACGAGCATAATTTGAGCTATAGAGGTCCAATTAAAGTGATTTTAGCGGCGTTTGAAAGTTAACTTTCAGAGCTTTTCAAAAATATATAATAGTCTATACTTTTCTTCGGGAATCACTACCTTGGTGGCACCAAACTTGGGATGTTCCAAGTTTGGCACCATGAGCTCTATAATCTCCTAGAATTGCGCTGCCTTGGTGGCACCAAACTTGGGATCTTCCAAGTTTGGCACCAAGATGAAGAAAAAGCAAGAAACACATGCAGGTAGAGTGGCGCCAAACTTGGCCCAGTCCAAGTTTGGCGCCAGCTTTAGGAAATTTGTTGGTCCCCACGCCTATGCACGAGCCAGCATCGAGATCTTTTATTAATTTTGATTAAAACTTTATTTTATTTACAAATAGGAAAATATATTATTTAGTTTTAGAAAATATATTTTACATTTATTAGGTTATATATAAAAGGAAAAAGTTCAGCCCTTCGGGCTTCCTTCTCTTTTACGCACCTCATTCTATAGTTTACAGTTTTTAGAATTCTAGTTTTCTCTCTGAGCCATGAGCAACTAAACCTTCACTGTTAGGCTTAGGAGCTTTGTTTGTTGTATGGATTGATACTATTACTTTTTTATTTTAATTCATGCATTGATTTCACTTTCAAGAATTTGTTTTCATTCTTCATCTTAAGGATTTGGGTAGATAGGAAGAATAACCCTTATTCTAATTGAGTTCTTGTAAACCTTGAAAAAACAATTTACTTGAACAATAACTTGAAAAAAATTTATCCTAAATTACTAATTTATCTAGACTTAACGGGATACGTGACATATAATCCTTTATATTTGGATAATTAGGATTTTTGTGGCTAATAAACTAGAAATGAACTTCACCTTCTAATTGAAAATAAGTGACCAAGGAATTGGCAGTTGACTAGGTTAGAGGAGACTAAATTGCTAAGGAATTAGGGTTTAGTCACATATAGTTTGCCATGGATTGAATCTTGCATGATTAAAATAGTTGGTAAGAAATAGAAATTCAGAAGATAAACAACTCTGAAGTCTTAACTGTTTTGAAGTACATTCTTCATACTAATTTGCTGTTTGCTTTCTAATTCTCTGAATTTACTGTTTGATGCTTTTGAACATCAAAACACTCTTTTCTGCTTGTCTAACTAAGTGAATCACTCAACCATTGTTGCTTGGTCCATCAATCCTCGTGGGATCGACCCTCACTCACCTGAGGTATTACTTGGTACGACTCGGTGCACTTGCCGGTTAGTTTGTGGGTTATAAATTCCGCACCAAGATTTTGAAAACTTAGATTTGATGTCAGGGAGAATTGTATTAGTTCCCGCAAAAGGAGGTTTGAGCTGCAGATCCTGTTGTGCATCATCAGGGAGTTTTTGAAGGTTTGGATCATTAAGCTCAGTCTGAATGCACCTATCCTTTTCACCTGATGAATGCATATTTTTTAAAACATGAACGACCAGTTGCTCATTATGCACTCTAAGCACTAATTCACCTTCTTCCATATCAATTAGAACTCTTCCAGTGGCTAAGAATGGTCTTCCTAGGATTATAGAGGCATTTTCATCCTCCCCCATGTCAAGAATTACAAAATCTGCTGGAAGGAAGAACTTACCCACTTTGACCAAGACATTCTCCACTATTTCATGTGCATGTTTCAGAGATTTGTCTGCCATTTGTAATGCTATCCTTGTTGGTTGTTCTTCTATGATTAGCAGCTTCTTCATCACAGACAAGAGCATTAAATTTATGCTTGCTCCTAGATCACACAAGGCTTTCTCAAAGATTGTGCTTCCAATGGTGCATAGAATTTGAAAGCTCCCTAGATCTGGCATCTTCCTTGACAAGTTATTCTGAATTATGGTACTACATTTCTTGGTCAGGACCACTATCTCATCTCCCTTTAAAGGCTTCTTGCTTGACAACAACTCCTTCATAAATTTAACATAGAGAGGCATTTGCTCCAAAACCTCAGCAAAAGGAATATTAATTTGTAACTTTTTGAAAACTTCCAAGAACTTTGAAAACTACTTGTCCTTGGTTTTCTTTTGAAGTCTCTGAGGATATGACATCTTAGGCTTGTATTCAGGAGGTTTAGGTAATGCCGGATGTGTGTCAAGAGTGACTGGAAAAGGATTGTCTGCACGCCTAGGTGGGGCGTGTTCGACCTCCTCCTTTTTCTCCTCTGGAACTTCTTTTTCAACTGGCTCTCCAGTAACTTATGCTTCCATACTTGCCACTTGTCTACTTACCACGGTGATGGCCTTGCACTCCTCTCTTGGATTTGGAATTGTGTTACTAGGGAGGAAATTGGTGGACCTCTGATCAATTTCAGCAACTTTTGTGGCTATTTGACCCATCTGAACCTCCTAAGTAAAGCTCTGGTTTCCTGCATAAAACTTGCAACTAGTGATTCTAAGTCAGTGGTCTTCGAAGGCTGAGAGGGTTGGAGTTGGCGATTATTGAAGTTGTTCTGATTAAGCCTGCCTTGAGAATTACCAAATTTTGTGGCCCTTGGGGTTTATCTCTCCACCTAAAGTTTGGGTGATTCCTCCACCCCTGATTGAATGTCTTGGTATATGGACCATTGTTGGGGTTTCTAGGAGAATTCCCCATAAAGTTGACCTATTCAGGAGAAAATTGAGCATATTCATAATTCTCACCTTGAGGGAAGCCATTATTCATGTCATATGGAGCCTCTTGAGGGGCATTCTGAGCACTGACAGCTGAAACTTGCATTTCACTCAAGTGTTGTGTAAGTACACTAATTTGTTGAGACATGACCTTGTTCTGAGCAAGAATAGCATCCAAGATATCCACTTTCAAGACTCCTTTCTTCTGAGGAGCCCCAGAGTTCACAGGGTTCCTCTCAGAATTGTACAGGTATTGGTTGTTAGCAACCACCATGTTGTGTGAAAGCGAAGTTACTAACTTTCTTTGGGCTAAAGCCATGAATACGGCATGATATATCTTGAATAGAACAATTATTATGAAGTTTTTAAAGAAAATTCCTTATGAATTGTGGAAAGAAACTCCCCCAAATCTTAAGTATTTTCATATCTTTGGATGCAAATGTTTTGTCTTAACACAAAAGATAACTTGGGAAAATTTGATCCAAAAACCTTTGAATGCATTTTCATTAGTTACTCTACATCTAGCAAACCATATAGAGTTTATCACAAAGACTCTAGATTTATTGAAAAATCCATACATGTTACCTTTTGTGATTCTAATACTATTCAAAGTGTTTTTTGAAGATGATAGTGAAGGTATGAAGTCAGGAAGTTCCAAGGATGAGAATCAAACCCAAACAGTATCTAAAATACTGCAGATTGAGCAACCCTCTGTGACGAGTGAATCTGTAGGAGACAATTCTATTTTATCTCTTGCTACAGCAGAAAATACTAAAGATGACAGCAACGCATATTCAACTCCCTCTGAATCCGTTCCCATGACTCCCGGACCCAGAGAATAAAAATTTATGAAAAATTATCCTCATTAATTCATTACTGGAGATTCATTTCAAGGTGTCACAATAAGATCCTCTTGTAAAAGAATGTCCAAACTAAACAATTTAGTATTGTTGTCTCAAATTGAGCCTCAAACTGTAAAAGAAGCTCTTGATGATCTTTCTTGGGTCAAAGCCATAGAAGAAGAATTGCAACAATTTGAGAAAAATAATGTATGGACTCTTATTCCAGATTCGAATGGAAAGAAAGTGACGGAAAACAAAGTGGATCTTTAGGAACAAGTTGGGAGAAGATAGAAGCATTGCAAGGAACAAAGAAAAACTTGTGGCACAGGTATATGACCAAGAGGAAGGAACTGACTTTGATAAATCTTTTGCCCCTGTTGTAAGGATGGAAGCCATAAGATTACTACTGCCCTATGCTGCTCATCAAGGGTTTAAGTTATTTCAAATGGATGTTAAATGTGCTTTCTTGAATGGAATAATAGATAGAGAAGTATATGTGATTCAACCTCCCGGTTTTGAACATAAAGAGTTTTCAAATCATATTTTTAAACTTTCAAAAGCTCTTTATGGTTTGAGACAAGTGACGTGGCAGAAATTAGCCAATTAAGAAATTATAAATAGAATAGCGTTGCAAGTACAGTTCTTAACCAACGAAATTCCGCTAATCAATTTAGAAGGGTTGTCACAAATTAAGAATAAAAATACTGGGAGTAGAAATCCCAGGTCATCTTCCAACGAGTTGACAAAAGCTACTTTATTAGTCAGGAATTTTCTGAGAATTTTTAGAGTTGGAGAACGGAAAATAAAAATAATAATTAATTAAAGCAATGAAAATTAACGAGAGAATTTATATAATTAAAATAAAAGCCTTGACCCGGAGAAGATTAATTGGAAGTTCTATCCTCGTTGGATTTTTCCAAGTGAAATATTAAGAGGTTGTTGTTCTACTTAGTCATCCCTTACCTGATAAGGAAAAGTCAATTAACTAACTAACCAACTATAAACCTCAGGTCCTAATCCTCTCCCTAAGGAAGGATTAGAGTCAAAGACCAGAGAGCCAGCCAACAACTTTCAATTAAAATTAACACATGAGTATTCCAACTCAAGGTTCTCCTATTAATCAACTCCAAAGTCAAGTTAGGAGTCTACTCCATTGATATGAAAATTACTTGCATAAATTTAAAAAGGGGATAAAAGGAAGACATGATAAACTAAATAAAATAATAACTGAGAATTAATTAAAGGTAAAAATAGTTCTTTGCATTAATAAATTCCAAAATCATAAACATCCTTATCTGAACAGGGTTAATGGGCAATTGAAAGAGTAAAGGAATAAGAAAACAAACTAGAATAATAGCAACTTCAACGGAGATAGTGACTCTTCTCAATATCCAAAGCAAAAGCATAAACTATAAAAACTATGAGTGTATAGAAAACTTAGAGGAAGAGTGATTTTTCTCTAAGATTCCAATCTAAAACTAAAAACTATACGAATGAGAATGTGTGTTGAGTCTCTGCTCGTCCCCTGGCTCTAGTCTGTGTTTCTGGGCTGAAAACGGGGTCTAAACTCGACCCAAAATCGCCCCCAGCATTTTCTGCAATTTCTGCAGGTAGCGCATGTCACGCGTACGCGTTAGTCACACTAGGCGTCGCTGGTCATTTTCGCGTATCACGCGTCCGCGTCAGGCACGCGCACTCGTCGCCGTGCGAGCTCCAATTCATGCGCACGCGTCGTCCATGCGTGCGCGTCGCTCCTTGCTGGTTGTCTCCTTTATTTCTTGTGCTCCTTCCATTTATGCAAGCTTCTTCTCCATCCTCTAAGCCATTTCTACCCTATAAAGCCTGAAAACACTTAACGCACAGATCACGGCATCGAATGGTATAAAAGGAGAATTAAAAATATACAATTTAAAGGCTTAGGAAGTAAGTTTTCAATCATAAAACAAAATTGGGAAGGAATTGTAAAATCATGCAATTTATATGAATAAGTGTGCAAAGGCTTGATAAAAACCACTCAATTGAGCACAAGATAAACCATAAAATAGTGGTTTATCAATCTCCCCACACTTAAACATTAGCATGTCCTCATGCTAAACTCAAGGAGACAAAAGGATGAATAGGGGAAAGTAAGACTCATGAGATGCAACCTATAAATACGACTATATGCTGAGATGATTCTGTCTACTTGGTTAAAAATAAATAAGTTCTCCAAGACAACCATAAATCAGATTCTACTAATTTAAATCACACAATAAGAGACAAGTAAGCTTGTAAGAAGATAGCTCATGAAAGCAGGGAACATAGAATTAAGCATTGAACCCTCACTGGTAGTGTATATGCACTCTAATCGCTCAAGTGTCTAGGGTTAATTACTCTACTCTTCTCTAATCATGCTTTCTAAAACTTTCTTCTCCATTTAACCAATCAACAAAAATTTAGTATACCAATGCAAACATCATGAGGTCTTTCTAGGGTTGTAATGGGGCTATGGTAAGGGTGATGATATATGTATGGCCAAGTGAGCTGAAATATGAATCTTTGACTAACTTAAGCTTTCACCTAACATACACACACACTTTATGTAATTCTAATTCATGCCTAGCTACCCAAAATTTCTACTTTTGCATCACATACTCATGTACCAAATTTTTTTCTTCAATTTCATCACCTATGCATTGATCTTCTATTTAACTTAGCATTGGGGTAATTTTGTCCCCTTATTTATTTATTTACTTATTTATTTGAATATTTTTTTAAATATTTTTTTTGAACATAAAAATAATAATAACATATCAATGCACTTATGTTTTTAATAATTTTTTTCTGGTCTCAAATGAGTAGATACCCAAATTCCCAATATCTTGTCAACAAAATTCAACACTTTCCTATCAACCCAAGTTCCCATGGTTCCCCACACTTAATTGATACACAATCTCTACCTTAAGCTAACCAAAGATTCAGGTAATTAATTGTTTTTCCACTTAAGGTTAGTGATGTGATAAAATATAGAACAGATGTGGATTAAAAGGCTCAAGGTGGCTAACAAAGGTGATTGAAAGGGTAGGCTATTTGGGATAAGTGAGCTAATAACAAATAATGGCCTCAATCATATGCAAGCATGTAAATATACTAAACAATGGCCATATAGAATGGAAGAAAATATAGATTGCAATCATAGAGAAGGAAACACACAAGAATAAAATATTATGGTTAAATAATGTAACCATGTAATTAAGCTCAAATCTCACAGGTTGTGTGTTCTTAGCTATAATTCATGTTCCAATTTACAATCTTCAAACAAGTTTAACACAAATTTTCAATTTAAATTAGTGAAATACTATAGAAAGGGTCTTGAAAAGAAACTCATTACTCTAACCAAGCAAAACATACATGCAAACAACTATTATCATGCAATCTATCCTATCTAACAAAAGAAAAAATATCAAATATTGGTGTTAAGAGAGAAAAGTTACCTCCGAAAGTCGAGGACTGACCTCCCCACACTTAAGGCTTGGCACGGTCCTCCGTGCCATCAGTAAAGAGCAAGGGAGGGCTGGAAGCGTCGCCTCCAGTGTCTGGTTTGCCTTGAATGCTTGTGCTACTGGATGAAGGGGAGTCTGGGGTGTCCTTTGGTTTTGGAGGTGAGTATGTACCAACTATGAGGTCCTTCAGGTAGCTGTATCGGCGCCTGTTCCGGCGCTCCATTTGCTCCATCAGTTGGTCTTGCCGGTTGAATCTCTCAAGGATCTGAAGGAACATCTGATGGATGGATGGTGCCTGTGGTGTGGATGATGGTGAGTAGAAGAAGGAGGAGTATCCAAAGATGGACCTGCAGGCCGGCTCGCAGAGGGAACTGGCGGTCGGATGCACTTTCCATTCGGACATACTGGTCGGCTCTAGGGATCATGACCTTCGTGTCTCCTGCCCGATAGGACACACCTGCAGCTGAGACTAAATCTGAAAATAAGGCGGGGAAAGGCAGGTTACCCGTAATCTGTACATGTCCCATGGCATCCCGGATGTGTCGGGGCAGGTTGAGGGGTTGCTCTGTCAGGATGCACCAGATGAGGACAGCCATGTCTGCTGTGAAGGTCGACTCGTGGCCATATAGAATGGAAGAAAATATAGATTGCAATCATAGAGAAGGAAACACACAAGAATAAAATATTATGGTTAAATAATGTAACCATATAATTAAGCTCAAATCTCACAGGTTGTGTGTTCTTAGCTATAATTTATGTTCCAATTTACAATCTTCAAGCAAGTTTATCACAAAAATTTTCAATTTAAATTAGTGAAATACTATAGAAAGGGTCTTGAAAAGAAACTCATTACTCTAACCAAGCAAAACATACATGCAAACAACTATTATCATGCAATCTATCCTATCTAACAAAAGAAAAAATATCAAATATTGGTGTTAAGAGAGAAAAGTTACCTCCGAAAGTCGAGGACTGACCTCCCCACACTTAAGGCTTGGCACGGTCCTCCGTGCCATCAGTAAAGAGCAAGGGAGGGCTGGAAGCGTCGCCTCCAGTGTCTGGTTTGCCTTGAATGCTTGTGCTACTGGATGAAGGGGAGTCTGGGGTGTCCTTTGGTTTTGGAGGTGGGTGTGTACCAACTATGAGGTCCTTCAGGTAGTTGTATCGGCGCTTGTTACGACGCTCTATTTGCTCCATTCACCGGTCTTGCTGGTCGAACCTCTCAAGGATCTGAAGGAACATCTGATGGATGGATGGTGCCTGTGGTGTGGATGATGGTGAGTAGAAGAAGGAGGAGTATCCAAAGATGGACCTGCAGGCCGGCTCGCAGAGGGAACTGGCGGTCGGATGCACTTTCCATTCGGACATACTGGTCGGCTCTAGGGATCATGACCTTCGTGTCTCCTGCCCGATATGACACACCTGCTGTAGAGACTAAATCTGAAACCAAGGCGGGGAAAGGCAGGTTACCCGTAATCTGTACATGTCCCATGGCATCCCGGATGTGTCGGGGCAGGTTGAGGGGTTGCTCTGTCAGGATGCACCAGATGAGGACAGCCATGTCTGCTGTGAAGGTCGACTCGTGAGTACTCGGAAAGACATAGTGGGATATAATTTGTGCCCACACGCGAGCCTCCAGAGTGAGTGACTGGGCTGAGATGCTCTTGGGTTTTGAACGATGCTGCCCGTAGATCCACTTGCTGCTAGGTTGGGCTATAACTCCAAGTACGCTATCCCAGTCGAACTGATACATCTGGCGCTTACGAGATCTGATGCCAGGGCATCTTAGGATAGTTTTACTAGCCTTTTTCTTTGTTTTTAATAGATTTTATGCACTTTCTTGAGTTATAAGTAAGCCATTTGGGTAGAAATTCATGCATACCTAGATTCATCCAATTATGATTAATTTAATACAATTTCATGCGAATTATACTATAATTATTTGTGTGCTAAGAATGATTAGAATTCTCATGACTTTAGCAAGACTTTGATGCATGTATTGGTTGATGATAGGTGAAAGAAAGCATGGAGGAAGGTTGAAGACTGAGCATGGAAAAGATGGAGAAGAAGCAACGTTGGTGGCCAAGTTGGACCACCAACGTTGCCTCAAACATTGGAAAAGAAACAGAGCACTTCTCTATAAACACTACTGATGCTCACGTTTGAGGTAGCGTTGGACATCCAACGTTATCCCCAACGTGGTGATAAAAACTTCAATTTTGGAGCTAAATGGTTTTTGGGTGACGCGTACGCGTCTATGACGCGTACGCGTGAAAAAGCAAAAATTCAATATCACACGCACACGTCAAAATCGAACATTGGAGGTCCAACGTTGCCTCAAACGCTTCCTCCAATGTCCGCGATGCCAAGCCCAGAAATTAAAGTTGAGAATTTTGAATCGACGCGTACGCGTGGATGGAAAAAAAAGTAATGCACGCGTAAGCGTGGAGTACGCGTAAATGCCAATGTTGGAGGGAATGTTGGAGGTCCAACGTTGAGTCCAACGTCCCCTGAAGCTGTAAAATGAAATCTCTGCATCCACGTGCACGCGTGAAGCATGCATACGCGTGGATGAGCATTTTTGATCCTTTTGCGCGGACGCGCAAAGCACGCGTAAGCGTGAATAGCGGAACGTTGGCCCTCCAACGTTGAGTCAAACGCCAGTGACAGCAAAATATATGGTTTTCTCTGGTTTTCTTCTAAAAGGCGTTTGAGTTGACGTTGTCCGTCAAACGTTGACTCAAACGTGAAGCATCAGGATTCAAAATTCACACAGATCTCTTCTCAACACAAAGGGAAACCAATTGGAGCCATTTTCAATCCAATTCCATCAAGGCCAAAAGCCCAATTCAGAGCTTAAAGATCAATGGAAGAAAGTGTATAAATAGCTTAGAATTTAAGTTAGGACGGAGACTAACTTTTACTTTTACTTTTCTGGGCACTTTTACATTGTAATTTTCATTCTCTGTTTTGTTAATTTTCAGAATGTATCTTTCAATTCCAATCTCCATTTTTAGATCTATGAACAACTAAACCCCTTTCATTGGGTTAGGAAGCTCTGTGTAGTTCAATGGATCAATATTAGTTTTTATTCATCTTTTTCTTTCTTTTCTCTTGATTTTGCTAGAAAGTTTTCGATCTTCATCCAATTGGATAGTTATCTTGGGAAAGAAGCTATTCATAATTGGATCTCCTCGGAACCTTGGAAGAGGAATGAGGAGATCATGCTAGAAATTCTTTCTCACAATGGATTATATTGGGGTTTGGATGGATATAGTGACATGTAATCCTACCAACACTTTGATCTATGAATTTGTGTGGTATAATCAGTGACCATACTTCATCTCTTCCCATGAGCACTTAAATCAAGGAATTGGGCAATTGTTCATGCTTAGAGAGATTGGTGAGCCAAGGAATTGGGATCCAATCACTTAAGATTGCCAAGAAGATCAATGAATGCATTGATTGCGGAAGAGATGAAAATGAATTTGATCCGGAGAATTATACATCTCCTGAACCCAATGATCCCCCATCTCTGACCTACCCATTCTATTTACTTTTTGCTCTTTAATTTCATGCTAATCCCCCCTTCCATTTAATTTCTTGCAATTTAAGCTTCTACACTTTAATTCCCTGCAATTTAATTCTTTGTTCCTTTAATTTCCTGCAATTTAAGTTTCTCGCCAATTTTACTTTCTGCAAATCTCAATTTAATTTCTGATTTCGCTCAAATAGAACAATTCACCAATTATAATTGATCGATCTACCAATCCCTGTGGGATTCGACCTCACTCTTTTGTGAGTTTTACTTGACGACAATCCGGTGCACTTGCCTGAAAGAAATTTGTTGAGAGGCAAATTCCCGCGTATCAAGATGCTTCTTGATATGCATCCCATCCCTCAGGACTAGGTGGAAGGTCCAATGCTCTCTGTATGGCACTCTCGGAGACAGGAACTTGCTGCTGACAAACGTAGACAGTCTGCAGAGTAGGCGAGTAGAAGTTTGAGTAAAATTCAACTACCCATGATAAGTTAGCCTCTCGCGGCTGTCTCCTCAAAAATCTCCACTATCTCCTCTCTATTCGGGGCTCCACAAAATCAAAAAAGCGTGTTGGGACAATGAGTAGATGCTCATTATTGTAGTTCCTCTCAGCTAGGATGGGGAACATCTGTTCGCAATAACGGTTAGCAAACCGTGTGGAGTCCCGGGCGGGAAAGACTTTCTCGGATTCATCAACTTTAATAATCCTTTTTACCCGCTTTGTTGGTGGCTTGACACTGGTAGATGGAAGTGCTTTAGCCAGTGTTCTCTTGGTTCCTCTCCTAGCCAGTGGCTTGTTAGTGGCCTTCTCTTTTCTTTTCTTGGTACCCATGCCTAAGGAAGAAGAAAAAGGAAGAGTGTGAAATATAGATAACTAAAATCGGAAGGGAGAAAAGTCCAAGTGATAATGACTGCCAAAGGGAAGATGTTAGCTCAAATACATGGTAGCTACAACATGTAGGTAAGACATCAATTAAGAGCAATAAGACAATTCATAATTAAATAGATGCAAGAGGTGAAAACATGCAAGGAATAGGCATGAGAAGCATAACTCAAGCATCAAAAATTAAATGTGCCAATATAGAGAGTGTTTGTATGATGACAATTGTGAATGATAATCCCAAATACATGTGGAGTGCAAGGATTGTGAAAAAGAGGCATTCAAGTAAAAGAGTAAAACAAAATAGAGTTCAAGATGACATAAGGATTTTTTCACAAACACTTGGTGAGCAAGATAGAATAGAAATGAAAATAATATAATCCAAATGTATATGAGCCAAATTAAAGTATCAATTGTCAAATCACTCTATATAAGAACCATAAGCTTCAGGATAATAAGGTAATATCCAAATAAAACACCAATACCAACATAAGAATGCATGAAAAAGAAAAGAAAAAGAAACCATAAATAAGTAAGATAAAAGAAAGATAGAGAAGAAAGAAACATAAATAAATGCAATAATAAAAGAGTATATGGGAGGAAGAAAAGAACCTTGATGAAGAAAATGAAGAGGAGAGAAGAAAGTAGTAGAAAGTAAGAAAGAATAAGGAAGAAGGAAGAAATAATTAGGATTGAAAAGAATTAGGATTGGGGGAGAGGAGATTTGCAATCAGGCGCTGAAGTAGATAAATTGTGCGTCGCATGCGACGCGTACGTGTGCATCACGCGTACGCATGGATCGCGCTAGTTTTAAGTGATGCGTACGCGTCAGGGACACATACGCGTGACATTGGTTGTGCGAATGGCGCGAAGGCAGCCTCCCGCGCGCTGATGAGCGGATAATTTATTCGCTTTTTGACATTGTTTTTAGTATGTTTTTAGTAGGATCTAGTTACTTTTAGGGATGTTTTCATTATTTTTTATGCTAAATTCACATTTCTGGACTTTACTGTGAGTTTGTGTGTTTTTCTGTGATTTCAGGTATTTTCTGGCTGAAATTGAGGGACTTGAGCAAAAATCAGATTTAGAGGTTTAGAAGGACTGCTGATGCTGTTGGATTCTGACCTCCCTGCACTCAAAATGGATTTTCTGGAGCTACAGAACTCAAAATGGCGCGCTTCTAATTGCGTTGGAAAGTAGACATCCAGGGCTTTCCAGAAATATATAATAGTTCATATTTTGACCAAGTTTAGACGACGCAAACTGGTGTTCAACGCCAACTCTCTGCCCAAATCTGGCGTCAAGCGCCAGAAAAGGATCCAAAACCAGAGTTGAACGCCAGAAATGGATCAAAACTTGGCGTTCAACTCCACAAATGGCCTCTACACGTGCAACACTCAAGCTCAGCCCAAGCACACACCAAGTGGGCCCTGGAAGTGGATTTATGCATCAATTACTTACTCCTGTAAACCCTAGTAGCTAGTTTATTATAAATTGGACCTTTTACTATTGTATTAGGTATCTTTGATCAGTTGTATGCTATCTTAGATCACGTTTGAGGGCTGGCCTCTCGGCCATGCCTGGACCTTTCACTTATATATTTTCAACGGTAGAGTTTCTGCACTCCATAGATTAAGGTGTGGAGCTCTGCTATTCCTCAAAGATTAATGCAAAGTACTACTGTTTTCTATTCAATTCATCTTATTTCGCTTCTAAGATATTCATTTGCACTTCAACCTGAATGTGCCCAGTGCACTTGCTGGTCAGTTACACGGAATTGTGAACCATGGTATTGGCACCATGTTTTTGGAGCCATTGCCAGGGAAAGAAAGAGCAATGAATTTTACATAATTAAAGTGTAATCACGATTCCGCGTACCACGCGCACAACTCTCTGTTCAGATACGCACGAGAGTGAAAATTGCATATGACGCGTGCACGTCAGGGACGCGCACGCGTGGTTGGCCAAGATGGGAAAACGACGCGTACGCATTAGGGACGCGTACGCGTGATGGGGGTTGTGCTCCCAGCACAGTTCCAGCCCCACACCATCATAACTCTCTGGCCAAACACCCATTTATGCCGATTTGCAGGGTCATGTGTACGCGTGAGGGACGCATACGCGTGATGGCTTAAAATCGCAAGCGACGCGTACGCGTCAAGGACGCGTACGCGTGGTCTTTCTTGTGCTTAAGGCACGCCTCCAGCCCGCTCCCACGCAACTCTCTGGTCCATTCTTCCTTGTTTCGCAGACACATATGACGCATACGCGTCAGCGACGCTTGCGCGTCGTGTGCTCTTTTTTTTTTAATGCAGAATGCAAAATGCAGTATGCAGATGAATATGTAGAAATCATGAATGAACTCTATGGAAAAACAAAAGAAAATAAAACTAAGAATGAAAAAGAACGATCATACCATGGTGGGTTGTCTCCCACCTAGCACTTTGCTTTTACGTCCTTAAGTTGGACGGTTTACCAGCTCAATCTGCTACTAATGGTGGATCTTCCAAAAGGAAAATCTCTAGCTCCTTGTTGTTCTTCATCTTCTCACCATGGTATAGCTTTAAGCAATGTCCATTGACCTTGCTGAATTTGGAGCTTGAGGGATGACTCAGGTGGAAGACTCCGTATGGCTCTGCCTTCTCTACTCTATAGGGTCCTTCCCACCTTGACCTCAACTTGCCTGGCATGAGCCTCAGTCTTGAGTTGTAAAGGAGAACTAGCTCCCCAGGTCTGAACTCTCTTCTTTTGATATGCTTGTCATGCACAGCCTTCACCTTCTCTTTATATAGTCTGGAGTTGTCATATGCTTCCAGTCGAAGGGTCTCCAGTTCTGCTAGTTGCAACTTCTTCTCAGCACCGACCTTCTCAAATCCCATGTTGCATTCCCATACAGCCCAGAAAGCCTTGTGTTCCACCTCCACTGGGAGGTGACAAGCCTTTTCGTATACTAGGCCGAAGGGACTCATTCCTATGGGTGTCTTGTATGCTGTTCGATAGGCCCAAAGAGCGTCTACAAGTCTGGTGCTCCAGTCCTTCCTATGAGGCTTGACTATCTTCGCCAGAATGCATTTTATCTCTCTGTTAGACACCTCTGCTTGTCCATTGGTCTGGGGATGATAGGCTGTGGCTACGTTGTGGATGATGCCATGTTTCTTTAGTAGGCCTGTTAATCTCCTGTTACAAAAGTGAGTGCCTTATTCACTCATGATTGTTCGTGGTGATCCAAAGCGACAGATAATATGATTTCTAACAAAAGAGACAACAGTATTAGCATCATCAGTACGGGCAGGAATTGCTTCCACCCATTTAAAAACATAATCTACAGCTAACAATATATATAAGAAACCACTAGAGTTTGGGAATGGACCCATGAAGTCAATACCCTAAACATAAAAAAATTCACAGAATAGCATAAACTGTTGGGGCATCTCATCCCTCTTGGATATATTTCGAAACCTTTGGTATGGGGAACAAGATTTACACAAGGTAGTGGCATCTTTAAAAAGAGTGGGCCACCAGAATTCACAGTCTAAAATTTTTCTAGCTGTTCTTTGAGGGCCAAAATGTCCACCACTCTCAGAAGAGTGGCAGGCCTCTAAAATAGACTGGAATTCTGATTGAGGCACACACTGTCTAATTACCTGGTCAGCACCATACCTCTATAAATATGGCTCATCCCATATATAATATTTGGACTCGCTTTTCAGCTTGTCCCTTTGATGTTTAGTAAAATTGGGAGGGAAGGTATGACTAACTAGATAATTAGCTACAGGCGCATACCATGGAACTACGTTAGATATTGCGTGCAAGCTGTCTAATTGAAAAACATCATTGATAGGAGTGGAGTCACCCTTAATGTACTCAAGGCGACTCAAGTGGTCTGTCACTAGATTCTGGAAACCACTCCTATCCTTAATTTCTAAATCAAATTCTTGCAGCAGCAATAGCCAATGTATTAACCTTGGTTTGGACTCTTTCTTAGCTAATAAATATTTTAGAGCTGCATGGTCTGAGTACACTACCACCTTAGTACCAAGTAAGTAGGCTCTGAATTTATCCAGAGCAAAAACAATAGCTAGAAGCTCTTTTTCAGTGGTAGTATAATTAGACTGGGCAGTTCTAAGGTCTTAGAAGCGTAAGCAATTACGAAAGGATCCTTACCTTCGTGCTGAGCCAGCGCCGCTCCTACTGCATGGTTGGAGGCGTCACACATAATCTCAAATGGCTGGCTCCAGTCTGGTCCTCTTACAATCAGAGCTTGAGTCAAGGCGATCTTCAGCTTATCAAACGCATTCATGCAGTCCTCACTCAGCTCGAACTCAACATCCTTCTGCAGCAGTCTGGATAAAGGAAATGCTACCTTACTGAAGTCCTTGATAAATCTCCGGTAGAAACCTGCATGACCAAGGAACGAATAGACTTCCCTCACGGAGGAGGGGTAAGGCAAACTAGAAATCACATCTACCTTTGCTGGATCTACAGAAATACCAGTATTAGAAACAACGTGTCCCAGAATAATACCTTGTCTTACCATAACGTGACATTTTTCAAAATTTAATACAAGGTTTGAACTAACACACTTGTCTAATACTCTAGCTAAACTATCCAACCAAAGGTTAAATGAATCACCATATACGCTAAAATCATCCATGAAAACTTCCATACAGCTCTTAATAAGATCAGAGAAAAGACTCATCAAGCACCTTTGAAAAGTAGCCAGTGCATTACATAAGCCAAAAAGGCATCCTCTTGTATGCATACGTTCCAAAAGGACATGTAAAAGTAGTCTTCTCCTGATCTTCAGGAGCTATATGAATTTGAAAATAGCCTGTATAACCATCTAAAAAGCAGTAATGTGATTTACCTGACAAGCGATCAAGCATCTGATCAATAAATGGCAAGGGGTAATGATCCTTGCGAGTAGCTTGGTTGAGGCGCCTGTAATCAATGCAAACTCTCCATGAATTCTGCACTCTAGTCGCTATGAGCTCTCCATGCTCATTCTTCACTGTTGTGACTCCAGACTTCTTAGGCACCACTTGTACTGGGCTGACCCATTCACTATCTGAGATGGGGTAGATAATATCAGCTTCAAGCAGCCTGGTCACTTCCTTCTTGACAACTTCTAAGATGGTGGGGTTCAGTCTTCTTTGAGGTTGACGGACAGGCCTTGCTCCCTCTTCTAAAAATATCCTGTGCTCGCAAACTTGAGGGCTGATGCCTACTATATCTGCCAAACTCTACCCAATTGCTTTTTTGTGTCTTCTCAGCATACAAAGCAGCTGCTCCTCCTGTTGGGAAGTGAGTTCCCTTGCAATGATAACTAGGAGCTTCTGATTATCCTCAAGATAAGCATACTTGAGGTGGAGTGGAAGGGGCTTCAACTCTATTTTCTGCTCATGGCTAGGCACTGGATTATCTGGAGCTAGTGATGATGGCAAAGTGTCCTCATTGTGTTCAGAGGGTTTCACCACACTTGGACTATGCTCCATATGCCTCTCTTCTATTTCTTTTTGGTAAACTGCAGCTACAGTCTCATCAATGATGTCGCACTGGAAGATGGAATGATCTTTCGGAGGGTGCTTCATAACTTCATCCAAGTTGAAGTTCACTGTTCTACCATCAATCTCAAAGAAGTAAGTTCTTGAGAAGGCATCTAATTTGAACTTTGAAGTCTTCAGGAATGGCCTTCCAAGCAGGATGGATGATGGTCTTCTTGAGTCATTAGGGGGCATCTCCAAAATATAGAAGTCAATAGGAAATGTGAGCCCCTTAATGCTCACCAGCACGTCCTCAGCAATCCCAACCACTGTGATTATGCTTTTATCTGCCAAAACAAAACGAGCTACCGACCTTTTTAAGGGAGGGAGTCTCAAAACATCATACACATACAATGGCATAATACTAACACACGCTCCTAAATCACACATGCAGTCAGAAAATGTTACACCCCCAATGGTACACGTAACCATACATGGCCCCAGATCCCCACATTTTTCTGGTATGGCACCCATTAAAGCAGATATTGAGCTACCTAAGGGAATGGTTTCTAAATCCTATATTCTATCCTTATGTATGCATAAATCCTTTAGAAATTTGGCATATTTAGGTACCTGGCTAATGGCATCAAAAAGGGGAATGGTTACCTCAACCTTTTTGAAGATTTCTACCATCTTTGGGTCGAGCTCCATCTGCTTTCTGGACTTCCTAGCAAGGTGTGGAAAGGGGATAGAGATGGCGTCTCTTGTAGCTTCAGCCTCCCTTGGTGCGCTATTCTCTGGTTGAGCTGCTTCTTCTACTTCTTCCATGTCTTGTACTTCATCCTCCTCTTCAGCATCTTCTACCTCAACAACATCTTCAACTTGAACATTTTCCTTTAAGCTTGGCTCCTCATGGTTCCTCTCTTGAAGTGTGGTTGCGGACCTTAAAGTAATGGCATTGATGCCACCTTTGGGGTTGGGTAAGGGTTGAGAAGGAATTGCACTGGAGCTTGACGATTGATTATTGGAGGCAATTAGTGAATCCATCTGGGAGATGAGAGCCTGTAAAGTGGCATTCAGACCGTTCATAGTAGAGTTAAGTATATTCTGAATCTCTTGCGTCATAGTGCAAAACATCTCATCATTAGAAGAAGAAGGGGGGTAAGTGACTTGAGGGGCCTGCTGTTGGTTGTTCTGAGGCGCTTGGGACTGCCTTTGGTGAGGTGCTCTATAAGGCTGATTCTAGTTCTGCTGTTGATAGGGAGGATTCTGCTGATACCAGTTTTACTGATTATTATTATTATTCCACCTCTGATTTCTCTGGTTGTCTCTGCCTCCTCTGTTATAGTTGTCCCTCCATCCTTGGTTGGAGTTATCCCTCCACCCCTGGTTGGAGTTGTCTTGCCAACCTTGGTTATGGTTCCCACATTGGTTATAATTGTGGCCTTGTTGATAGTATCCTTGATTCGGGCGGTCATAGAAGTTATGAGTAGCTGCCAAGGTGTTGTCTTCTTGTTGGAGCTGCGGACACTCATCAGTGTAATGAGTATAATAAGCACATATTCTGCATACTCTTTGAGGAACCAACTGTTGACTATGTTGTGATGGGGGAGGCTGAGGTTGTTGTTGATTCAGCTGTATCTACTTCAGTAAGTTGGTCATCTCTCCCAGAGTCTGAGTGAGAGCAGCAGTCTCACTGCTAGAGGAAACCTCCGCAACAGCCTTGGGATGGTTGTTCCTATGCCTGACATTCTGGGTAGATTCGGCTAGATTAGTGATCAGTTGTCACGCTTCTGCCGCCGTCTTGTACTTCTTCATAGAGCCATTACTTGCATCATCTAATGTAGTCTTATCCTGAGGCTTCAAGCCTTGTGTAAAGTAGCTGATCAATACCATCTGGTCAATCTTGTGGTGAGGACATGAATCTAGGAGATTCCTGAAGCACTCCCAGTATTCATAAAGGGTCTCTGACTCGCCTTGGATAATGCAGAAAATCTCCTTTCTCAGTCTATTTGTAACTTCAGCTGGAAAGTATTTTTCTAGGAACTCCCTTCTGAGCAAATCCCAGTTGGTAACAACTGCTTCAGGTCGAGTGTAGAACCACTCCCTTGCCTTTTTCTCAAGAAAAAACGGGAAGGTAGACAGCAAAATAGCAGTTTCACTTGCACCGTGATGCCTAACAGTTGAGCAGGTTGTCTGAAAATTCCTGAGGTGCTTTATAGGCTCCTGAGCAGGTATGCCATGAAACTTGAGTATTAGGTTCAGCACAGTCTTCATTTCAAAATCTGGAGCCAGATCTAGGTGACACGCTAGATACGGTTGCAGTGTAAAGTCTGGAGCTCCCTCTTCCTGGAGAGTAATCCTTCTGGGCTCCGCCATATTACCTGCACGTAAATGAACAGTATCAGTAGAAGAGGAGCTTGTTTCTTCCTCAGATGGCGCTTCAGATTCGCCTTCAGAAGAGACTGGTGAATTGGTAGTAACGACTTCACCACTCTCAGAAGCTAGTCGACGCCGAGTGATAAACCCCATTTGTAGGGTTTATCTTGTGCTTGATTTAGGGGATTTTATACCCTTTTACCTACATTTATCCATTGAAATAGCATGGTTTTATAACTTCTCCTTTAATTGTGCTTAAGAGTGAAAACATGCTTTTTAGGACTTAAAATAGCTAAATCTAATTCTCCTTGATTCCATTAGATGCCTTGATATGTTTGCTAAGTGATTTAGATTTAGGAGGTGAGGATTGGACCAAGGGAATGTAGGAAAAGCATGTAGAAATGGAGAACTCATGGAGAAATAAAGGAAACGCAAAAGCTGTCAACCCGACCTCTTCGCACTTAATCGGCCATAACTTGAGCTACAGAGGTCCAAATGATGCGGTTCCAGTTGGGTTGGAAAGCTAACATCCGGGGCTTCGAAATGATATAATATTTGCTATGGTTGAACCGCGCATGGTGACGCGTACGCGCATAGTACGCGCACGCGCTGTTGCTGCCACCTGGTTCACTTAAAGCAAAACGTGGCCAGCGAATTCTAAAGCCTTGTGGGCCCAATCCAACTCATTTCTGATGCTATTTAAGCCAAGGATTAAAGGGGGAATGAAGATACTTTTCATACTTTAGAAGTTAGTTACCATTAGTTTAGTTTTTAGCTTAGTTTCATGCTTTCATCTACTTCTATCTCTCAATTCTTTGTTTCTACATTCAATCTTCTTCCATTCTTTTGTTGTAATTTCCTTTATGTTGTTCTTGTAATTTTGTTGTAGATTTGCTTTTGTTCCTTCCTTTCTCTTTCAATTCAATTCAAGGTAAATCATAATAATTGTGTTCCTTTTGATTTGTTGTTGTTAATTCTTTGCAATAATTGTTATTAGATTTTGTTCTTGTTGTTGATTTACTATGCTTTCCTTTTATGCCTTCCAAGTGTTTGATGAAATGCTTGGTTGGATTTTAGAGTAGAATTTTATACTCTTGGCCTGGAAAGGTAACTTAGGAACTCTTGAATTACTAATGTCCAAGTAATTGATGATTGAGAGCCATGTACTCTAGTTCTCACTAATTGAATTAGTGGAGAGTTAGGACTTATGGACTAGGATTGATATAGCTCATTTGACTTTCCTTTACTACTAGTTAGAGGATGATTTAATGAGATTAATCCTTGCCAATTCTCATATTGTGATTAGTGATTAGGATAGAGATCCTTGACCACCAACCCTTGTCAAGACCTTTTTAGCCATTAGTTTACTTTCTTGCCATTTATCTTTCATGCCTCTTATCAAAACCCCAAAAATAACTCACAACCAATAACAAGACACTTTATTATAATTCCTAGGGAGAACGACCCGAGGTTTAAATACTTTGGTTTATAGATTTTAGGGGTTTGTACTTGTGACAAACAAATTTTTGCATGAGAGGATTATTGTTGGTTTAGAGACTATACTTCAACGAGATTTCAAGAGTGAAATTCTAAACCGTCAAAAATCCAATCATCAAAATGGCGCCGTTGCCGGGGAATTGCAATGGTGTTATGTTATTGGTTATTGTACATATGTGAATAGTGTGAATATCTTGCTTTTTGCTTTAGTTGCTAGTTGTAGAATTTTATTTCTCTTATTTTCCATTATCTTTTGATTTTTGTTTTCTCTTTCCATATGAAGAATCAAATGAAGAACATAGCATGAAGGAGAGATTGGAAACTCCGGTGGGAAATGAAGGAAGTTGCTTTGTATTGGAACAATTGGAGGAAGCTTTAATTGTTGAAGACAAGGAAGAAGTGGTAGAAGACTTAGGAGATGCGGAGCCTCCATGGGAACATAGAGTTGAAGAAAACCCCTCCAAGATGATTTAAATTGATGCTAGGGAGGAAAGTGCACACCTTCCAAGGCATATTCCATATGAAGACTTGGATGGGATAGAGAAAGAATTGAGTTCCCATGGCAATGAAGAGCGAGCATCAAGTCCTAGTGGTGGAGAATCCTTTGAACTTGAAGAACCTTCTCCCGGTGCATTTGAAAATGTTGCGGAGGTAAACTTCTTTCACCCTCCCAATTATAGTTTGATTAAGGGAAAAGGCTTAGATAGTATTAATGAACAAAGTATTGAATTAGAGAGATCTTGTGAAGAGGTGGAAGTCCTTAGAAATAGAAGGATGGGAGTGGAATACGCTCTGTCAAGATCGTTGGAAGCATCTTTGCCTAGGTTGTCATCTACCCCTTCACTTGAGTGGGTAAAATTCATTTCCATTAGCTTTATTGTCCCACTTGAGTATGGCTTGCTTGAAACGGATGGTCAACTTAGGATGCTTTGTGGGATGAAGCGTAAGCGAAAGATGTTTCGTGGTTGGCGTTGCAAGTCAAGGCTCATTTTGGTTGATACTTCAAGAGTTGAATACAAAGGTGGGAATAGTGCTCAAATAGATGGGTCTAAGAGGATTATTGGGCATTTCATAGAGAATTCATCTTGTTCACCACCCGGATGGATTAATAATGATGATCAACTTCAAGACGGGTGTGAAAATAAAGTGTGGGATCCCGGATTACAAGAAGAGGATCAACTTTGGGAGCCCCAAGCTTGTGAAGAACTCCATCAAGACTTGGCTCAATCCATGAAGAATCTTGAGGCACAATGGAGAACCAAGCATTGGTGGAAGTTCCAAGATGAGTACAAGCACAAGCCACCTTGATGAGGAGCTCCCCATAAGTCCAACTTAAGGACAATAAACAAAAGTGCTAGGTGGGAGACACCCCACCATGGTAAAATCCTTTCATTTTTTCTTTTGTATATATTGGTAGAATTAGTTTAATTTCATGTTTTGTTTAGTTAGTTGAGTATGTTTGGTAGTTTAAGTATGTTAAATAAGGTTTTATGGTGTTTTGGTAGCTGTTTGGAGGTTTGGAATGCTTGGATTGGTGCAAAAAAAAAACATAGAAATTTTTTTTTTTGAAAAAACAGAGCACCATCCACGTGTACGCGTACATGGCGCGTACGCGCACTTCCAGCATTTTCGACCATCCACGCGCGTGCGCCATGCGTGCGTACGCGTGGATTGAGAAGTTCCAACCTCCATACATTTTCCAGAGAGTTGTGCCTGCGCCGCGCCAACGTTGTGCCTCTGGCACAAACCCCACTTGCGCACACACGCACATGACGCGTACGCGCCACTCTCGAAATAAGCCAACAACGCGCGCGCGCCATGCCTGCGTACGCATGGATGCCCTTTCCTCCATCCACTTCTTTTCTTTTCCTCTTTCCATTTCTTTCCTTCTCCTTTCTTCTTCCCTCCTTCTACCACTCATCCAACACCTCCAAACACCATTGATAACCATTTATTTTAGTTAACTAATTAGTTAGTCATTTAGTTGATAGTTAGTTTTAGTTAGTTTCCATTTCATTTTTCTTTTTCAATGTAAGTGTTGGATTGTTATTCTTGCTTACCATTAATTGCTGCTGAGTATTAAAAATGGGATGTTATCTTAACATCATTATGTATATAAACTTCGTTGGATCCTATGATTGAGGTTATATTTTGCTACTTGGTTTTGAGTTTTTCATGCTTACCTTTTGAAAACTACCAAGTGATGAGAATTGCCTTCGAACTTGTAATTCTTTTGAATTGCATGATTTGGCCACCATGTGATTTGAACCGTATTCTTTGATTAGGCCATCTCTTGATGGATGATGTTGAGCATTTACCTTAATGCATTGTATTTCATGATTATATCCATCCATATGTTTGACTTGAATGCTTTCATGCTTCTCTAATGCTTGTCTTACCTTACAAGCTTACTTAAAGCATCTCGAGCACACTAGGATAAGTGAAGTGCATGCTTCTTTTGTGACATAGCTTTTATGCTAATATGTATTCTAAACCGCGCAATTTAGAATTCACACACCTAATATTTCTTAATGTCACACTAATTCACTCACCTCATTCTAGTGATTTACCTCATTCCAACAATGTATGCTTCCTTGCTTTTATATCTTCTCATCTTATGGTGTTTTATTTTTGTTTTTCATAACAAATGCACCACAAGCAACCATGGAAGCGGAAGAAAGAACACATAGCAATCCGGAGAGTCGCCGTACCCCCTTGCTCATCTTTGAGTGCACCGAGGACGGTGCAAACTTTTAAGTGTGGGGAGGTCGTCCGACCGGTCGGCGATTTTGGGTGACAAATTTCTAATTCCAATACTTTTGCATTTCATTCTAGGATTTTAGGATTTTTACTTGCATTTTCTTATTTTTGCATATGTATACACAATAAGCTTAGTCAAAATAATGAGAATTTTTCAAGATTTGTATCTATAGGGCATGTCAATTGATTTGAGTGAAAACTTTTCATAGAACTTGCTTGAATTATATACATTATGGATCATGTTTTGAGCTAAGAACACAAGCTTATAACGGTGTGGTTACATCTTATAACCACTTATTTTTCTTCTTGTTGCATTATTCTCTTCCTATGATTGTAATCTTTGATTTGTTTGATTCTTTATGTCCATTATTTTGTGTATTCATGCATTTATATGATTGAGGCCATCATTTCATTAGTTCACTTACCCAAATGGCCTTGCCTTTTATCTTCCTTTGTTAGCCAAATTTGAGCCTACGCTTAACCCACTTATTCTTATTTTAGCACATTACAAGCCTTAAAGCGAAAAATAATAATTGTCCCTTAATTTGGATCTTTGATTAGCTTAGGCTAGTGTGTGTGAGTATCATTCAAGTGTGGGAACCTTGGGACATTGGGTGAATAAAAGGGTATTTTGTATTGTTATTGAAAATATTGGGAATTGGGTACATACTCATGTATTGATCAAATGTAAAACCTTATGCATTGATGCTCTTGTATATAGAAAGAAAAAAAATGAGAAAAACAAAAGAACAAAAGAAAAAGAAAAACAATATGGAAAAGAAAAGAAAAAAAATAGAAAAAGAAAGAAAAAAAAAGAAGAAAAATAATAACAAGGGGACAAAATGCCCTAAAGCGAAGCTCAATAAGATCAATGCATAAGTGTTGTGAAATGAAAGGGGATGCATGAGTATGTGAAAAAGTGAGTAGAATGGGTAGTTAGAGTAGAATTTAATTGTATATGTTATTATATGGGTTAAGTGGAAAGTTTAAGCTTATCAAAGATTCAAATTCCAAGCTCACTTAACCAAATATGCATCCTACCTTGACCCTAACCCCATTACAACCTATGAAAAGACCTCATGATATATGTATGCATGCATGAAATATTTGTTGATTGTTAGAAGAAAAACAAATCTTATAAAGCATGATTAGGAGAGAATTGATAGAATCAACCCTAAACACTTGAGTGAATAGAGTGCAAACACTACCGGTGAGGGTTTGATGCTCAATTACATGTTTTCACCTATGATCATAATTTTCATGCAAGTTTGTAAAAATATTTAATAACTCAATTCAATTATAGATTAGACTTGCTAGTCCTTAGCCCTTGTGCATATATGTTTCTTGGGAATTGATTTATTTTGACCAAGCACTTGCATTCATTTAGATAGTTGCATATAGGTAGATTGCATTTAGTTAGTTTCCATTGAATAAATGCCATACCCTTACTTCATTCTTGGTTTAAGCATGAGGACATGCTTGGTTTAAGTGTGGCGAGGTTGATAAACCCTATTTGTAGGGTTTATCTTGTGCTTGATTTAGGGGATTTTATACCCTTTTACCCACATTTATCCATTGAAATAGCATGGTTTTATAACTTCTCCTTTAATTGTGCTTAAGAGTGAAAACATACTTTTTAGGACTTAAAATAGCTAAATCTAATTCTCCTTGATTCCATTAGATGCCTTGATATGTTTGCTAAGTGATTTAGATTTAGGAGGCGAGGATTGGACCAAGGGAATGTAGGAAAAGCATGTAGAAATGGAGAACTCATGGAGAAATAAAGGAAACGCAAAAGCTGTCAACCCGACCTCTTCGCACTTAATCGGCCATAACTTGAGCTACAGAGGTCCAAATGATGCGGTTCTAGTTGGGTTGGAAAGCTAACATCCGGGGCTTCGAAACGATATAAGATTTTCTATGGTTGAACCGCACATGGTGACGCGTATGCGCACGCACCGTTGCTGCCACCTGGTTCACTTAAAGCAAAACGTGGCCAGCGAATTCTAAAGCCTTGTGGGCCCAATCCAACTCATTTCTGATGCTATTTAAGCCAAGGATTGAAGGGGGAATGAAGATACTTTTCATACTTTAGAAGTTAGTTACCATTAGTTTAGTTTTTAGCTTAGTTTCATGCTTTCATCTACTTCTATCTCTCAATTCTTTGTTTCTACATTCAATCTTCTTCCATTCTTTTGTTGTAATTTCCTTTATGTTGTTCTTGTAATTTTGTTGTAGATTTGCTTTTGTTCCTTCCTTTCTCTTTCAATTCAATTCAAGGTAAATCATAATAATTGTGTTCCTTTTGATTTGTTGTTGTTAATTCTTTGCAATAATTGTTATTAGATTTTATTCTTGTTGTTGATTTACTATGCTTTCCTTTTATGCCTTCCAAGTGTTTGATGAAATGCTTGGTTGGATTTTAGAGTAGAATTTTATACTCTTGGCTTGGAAAGGTAACTTAGGAACTCTTGAATTACTAATGTCCAAGTAATTGATGATTGAGAGCCATTTACTCTAGTTCTCACTAATTGAATTAGTGGAGAGTTAGGACTTATGGACTAGGATTGATATAGCTCATTTGACTTTCCTTTACTACTAGTTAGAGGATGATTTAATGAGATTAATCCTTGCCAATTCTCATATTGTGATTAGTGATTAGGATAGAGATCCTTGACCACCAACCCTTGTCAAGACCTTTTTAGCCATTAGTTTACTTTCTTGCCATTTATCTTTCATGCCTCTTATCAAAACCCCAAAAATAACTCACAACCAATAACAAGACACTTTATTGTAATTCCTAGGGAGAACGACCCGAGGTTTAAATACTTCGGTTTATAGATTTTAGGGGTTTGCACTTGTGACAAAAAAAATTTTGCATGAGAGGATTATTGTTGGTTTAGAGACTATACTTCAACGAGATTTCAAGAGTGAAATTCTAAACCGTCAAAAATCCAATCATCACTGAGCTCGCCTAATATGTGAAATAGTTCTTTCAATTTCATGATAAAATGCGGCTAAGCTCGGATCAGGCAGTGAACGCATCATTCAACAAAAGAAACATATAGCTCATGGTAATAAAATAAAATAAAATATGCAAAAATTAAAAATATGTACACCAACTAATAATTTAGCACACAAGTGCAACTCCCCAGCAATGGCGCCAAAAATTGACGTGGTAGAAATTAGCCGATTAAGAAATTATAAATAGAACAGCGTTGCAAGTACAGTTCTTAACCGACGAAATTTCGCTTATCAATTTAGAAGGGTTGTCACAAATTAGGAATAAAAATACTGGGAGTAGAAACCCCAGGTCATCTCCCAACGAGTTGACAAAAGAGTGCTACTTTATTAGTCAGGAATTTTCTGAGAATTTTTAGAGTTAGAGAACGGGAAATAAAAATAATAATTAATTAAAGCAATAAAAATTAACGAGAGAATTTATATAATTAAAATAAAAGCCTTGACCCGGAGAAGATTAATTGGAAGTTCTATCCTCGTTGGGTTTTTCCAAGTTTAATATTAAGAGGTTGTTGTTCTACTTAGTCATCCCTTACCTGATAAGGAAAAGTCAAGTAACTAACTAACCAACTATAAACCTCAGGTCCTAATCCTCTCCCCAAGGAAGGATTAGAGTCAAAGACCAGAGAGCCAGCCAACAACTTCCAATTAAAATTAACACTTGAGTATTCCAACTCAAGGTTCTCCTATTAATCAACTCCAAGGTCAAGTTAGGAGTCTACTCCATTGACATGAAAATTACTTGCATAGATTTAAAAAGGGGATAAAAGGAAGACATGATAAACTGAATAAAATAATAACTGAGAATTAATTAAATGTAAAAATAGTTCGTTGCATTAATAAATCCCAAAATCATAAATATCCTTATCTGAACAGGGTTAATGGACAATTGAAAGAGTAAAGGAATAGGAAAACAAACTAGAATAATAGCAACTTCAACAGAGGTAGTGACTCTTCTCAATATCCAAAGCAAAAGCATAAACTATAAAAACTATGAGTGTGTAGAAAACCTAGAGGAAGAGTGACTTTTCTCTAAGATTCCAATATAAAACTAAAAACTATGCGAATGAGAATGTGTGTTGAGTCTCTGCTCGTCCCCTGGCTCTAGTTTGTGTTTGTGGGCCGAAAATTGGGTCCAAACTCGGCCCAAAATCACCCCCAGCATTTTCTGCGATTTCTGCAGGTAGCGCATGTCACGCGTACGCGTCAGACATGTGCATGCGTCGCCGTGCGAGCTCCAATTCACGCGCACGCGTCGTCCATGCGTGCGCATCGCTCCTCGCTAGTTGTCTCCTTTATTTCTTGTGCTCCTTCCATTTATGCAAGCTTCTTCTCCATCCTCTAAGCCATTCCTGCCCTATAAAGCCTGAAAACACTTAACGCACAGATCATGACATCGAATGATATAAAGGGGAATTAAAAATATACAATTTAAAGGTTTAGGAAGCAAGTTTTCAATCATAAAACAAAATTGAGAAAGAATTGTAAAATCATGCAATTTATATGAATAAGTGTGCAAAGGCTTGATAAAAACCACTTAATTGAGCACAAGATAAACCATAAAATAGTGATTTATCAACAAGCTTCTAGAGCCTGGTGTGAAAAACTTAGCTCTTTTTTTTTTAAAAATAGTTTTCAAAGAGGGACCACCGATACTTCTCTGTTTATTAAATAGTCTAATAATCATTTTATTCTTGTTCAAGTCTATGTTGACGATATCATCTTTGGTTCGGCTAACGAATCCTTGTGTGCTAATTTTGGAAAATTAATGATGAGTGAGTTTGATGTGAGTAAGATGAAAGAACTAACATTCTTCCTAGGTCTCCAAATCAAACAAACTCTTAGTGGCACTTTTATACACCAAGAAAAATATAACAAAGAATTAGTTAAGAAATTCAGATTGAAGAATGCTAAGCCGATAAGCACTCCAATACATCTGAATTATAGACTTGAAAATTATGAAAATGGTAAAGATGTGGATGAAATGAGATTTAGAGGAATGATTAGTTCACTCATGTACCTTACTTCCTCTAGATCGGATATAGTTCAAAGTATTAGAGTTTGTTCAAGATTCCAATCAAATCCTAAAGAATTCCATCTTTTAGCCATTAAAAGGATCATTAGACACATTCATGGCACATCTGATTTTGGCTTATGGTATCCCAAGTCTAATGATTTTTGTGTAGTTGGATATTACGATGTAGATTTTGCTGGTGACAGAGTGGATAGAAGGAGCACGAGTAAGAAAAAGGCCATTGTTGCTTTATCCACAGCTGAGGCTAAAAACATTGTTGCATCTTCTTGTTGCTCACAATCGTTATAGTTAAAAACTCAACTTGTAGATTACAAATTGAAAATCAATAATATTCTCTTACTGTGTGATAACCTCAATGCTATCAACAATTTTAAATATCTTTTATTGCACTCTAGGACTAAGCACATAGAAGTAAGATATCACTTTATTAGAGATCATGTCAACAAGAAAAATATTGATATTCAATTTGTTAGCTCTGAAGAGCAACTTACTGATATTTTTATCAAACCTCTTGCTGATGACAGATTTTGCAAGTTGAAAACTGTTTTGGGAATTATTTGTGCTGATTCTTTAATCTAATTTGACTATGTATTTTTCTAAGTACTTTTGTCTTGTAGGACGTTATGAGACAATTCTAGATAGATGATGACCCCTCTAAGATTTCCTCATTCTATGCTAAGTGTTGATGACTTAACTGATGGGTCAAACCAAGTAGCTGGTGTGGACCCTTGTGTTTCTATAAAACCCAACTATTAGGCCCGAAATGAGAGTTCTAGTCCATGATTAGGCCTCATCCTTTTTTATCAAAATATTTTATTTTAACATTGAAAATGAAAGTGTGTGTTAGAAGTTTTATTGTTAATTTGTGAAAACAAATTTTAAATTATTTTTGAAAAGTCACATTAGTTCTTTTCAAAACTGGTCATCATTGTATCTATTAGATGAAAACTTCTCATCTTCCCCACTACTCTCAACATCTCGCTATTTTAAAAACTATCTTCTGAATAGTCACTAAGAATGAGAAGGAAAGTAGCAACTCACAGAGGTAGCTGTTGGTGCGCAACAGAAAACTGTCCATAACTTAACCGGCAAGTGCACCGGGTCATCTAAGTAATACCTCAGGTGAGTGAGGGTCGATCCCACGAGAATTGCTGCACTGAGCAACAATGGTTAACTAATTAGCTTAGTTAGGCAAGCAAAAAAAGGTTGTTTGATGATTGAATTCACGTGAAACGGTAAACAAGAGATTAAAGAAAGCAAATAAGATGTTTGGTGTAAAAATAGTGAGAGAAAACGGTTAAAGTATCGAAGATGTTTATTTTTTCAGATTAAAAGTTCTTACCAACTATTTTAACAATGCATGATTCATTTCATGGCAAACTTTAATTGACTAAACCCTAATCTCTTAGTGATTAAGCCTCCTCTAACCTTCATTAACCACCACTCTCGTGGTCACTTAATTCTGATTAGAAGGTTAAGTTCAAAACTAGTTTATAGCCACAAAAATCCTAATTACCCAAAACTAACAGGATTATATGTCACATATTCCAATTAGTTTATATAATTAGCAATTTAGGAGGAATTTGTTTTCAAGCTATTGTTCAAGCGAGACAACTCTCTCGAGAATCACAAGAACTCATGTAGAATAAAGGTCATACTCTCATTCCACCCAGATTCATAAAATTAAGAATGAAAACAATCCTTGAAACTGAATCAGTACATTAATTAAAATAGAAAAGCAATAGTCTTAATCCATAGACATAAACAGAGCTCCTAACCTTAACCAAGGAGGTTTAGTGGTCATGACTTACAGAGAAAAACTAGGATTCTGAAAAGTGAAACGTGTGGAAGGGAAAAGATCCCTAAAGGGTGGAACTTTTTCCTTTTATATCTAACCTAATTTGATTTGAAAATAAAATAAAATAATAAATTCTAAAACTAAAAGATATTGTTTCTAATATAAAATTACAAAAATAAAATAAAAGATAACTAATAAATGCTAAATCCACTTGAAATGCACAAAGAGAGTGGCTTTCGGTCAGCATGCCTGGCGCTAAACGCCATATGGGCGTTTAGCGCCCTATAGGGACAGAAACGTTGCTGGAATGTGGGCCTTGCTGGTTGGGCATTTAGCGCCCAGAGGGGTGCTGCCAGCTTCTTTGTTTCAGCTCAAAACTCTGCCAAACTGCTCCGAATATCACATGAAATAATAAAAACGCTAAAACAACTCAAAGTAGCATCCAAAGAGAAATTTTACACTAAAATCAAGTGAAACTAAATAAATTATAACTAAAAATAACTAGAAAATGATTAAAAAAAGGGTACAAGATACTCACGCATTAGGTGTCCCACATATCCCCAAAGAATAACTAGAAACCCTACTTCGAAACCTTAAGCTCATACCCACATTCACATTCACATTCACTCTCATTCCTCATCACCTTCTCCTCCCGAACCTGAACCCATGGCAAGAACCAAGGCAACTGCTCGATGCCCAGCCACAACTTCACCAGACGCAGGAACTTCACGAGTCAACATCTCTAAGGGTAAAAGACTAATGACTGAAGAAGAACCCGCATTGTTTCCTCCTCCCCGATCTTCTTCTCACCCTCGTGGCCATTCTTCTTCTCAGTCTTCTTCATCTCGACCTACCAAAGGTAACTGTCACACTTTTCTTCATTTAGTGAAAGAACTTGATGATTCTGACACTATTGGTTTCAAATCCTATTTTGGAAAACTTTCACATTACCATTTTGACCCTCTTCACTTCTCTTCTAGCATGAACTACGAATTTCACAGAGCTGTTGTGTCCAGTCGCCCTTTGTGTTCTATTTTTCTTACTGATTTGCCCTCTTTGGCTGAAAAATATCTTGATTTTACTAAAAACTTTGTTTATTTGGATTGGGTAGATTTGGCTATTGAAGGTTCTCAATGGCCTAGAGAAGGGGGCTAAATCTATGGCTGCTTTTTTAAACTTGAATGACTTAACCACCTTTACAGATTAAAACTTAGTTGCTGTTCAATCTGCAATGTCTATTATGCATGAGATAATTTCATTTTGTCTCATAATGATGAAAATGAAACTAAGCAGAGAAGAGAGAATAACACAACCATGTATACTAGTTCAGCCACCTTTTGTACTGTAACTTATATCCAGTCTCCACCACAACTATGGTGGAATTTTCACTATTTTTATCAAAAGTACAAATACCAATTTCCAAGGATTCTACCTATTCCTATCACGGACAAACTAAACTTCTGACCAAGCTTGATTTGGCTAGGTTCACTTCCTAGACTCTCAACACTAAGTGCTCACCCAACTTAGCAAGGGGAACCTCTCAAGATTCAGGAAAACAAAATAGAAAATATTACAAAAGATATTGACAAAATTTTTTATTTTCTCCAAGCTAACTCTTGGTGCACGAAATTGTGTTGTCCTGTTCTTTGTACTTGTGTGAGATTAACAATATATAATTGTATTGAATCCTCATTGTGGCTCTATGTGTGGACACAACTCCGTACAACTAACCAGCAAGTGCACTGGGTCGTCCAAGTAATACCTTACGTGAGTAAGGGTCGAATCCCACGGAGATTGTTGGTATGAAGCAAGCTATGGTCACCTTGCAAATCTCAGTCAGGCAAATTTAAACATGATAACTTTGCATTAATCTTTGAGGAACAGCAGAGCTCCACACCTTAATCTATGGAGTGTAGAAACTCTACCGTTGAAAATACATAAGTGAAGGTCCAGGCATGGCCGAGATGGCCAGCCCCTCTGATCTAAGAACCAGGCGTCTAAAGATGCCTAATACAATAGTAAGAGGTCCTATTTATAATAAACTAGCTACTAGGGTTTACATGAGTAAGTAATTGATGCATAAATCCACTTCCGGGGCCCACTTGGTGTGTGCTTGGGCTTGGGCTTGAGTGTTACACGTGCAGAGGCCATTTGTGGAGTTGAACGCCAGTTTCTGTGCCAGTTTAGGCGTTTAACTCTGGTTTTGGATCCTTTTCTGGCGCTGGACGCCAGATTTGGGCAGAAGGCTGGCGTTGAACGCCAGTTTACGTCATCAATTCTTGGACAAAGTATGAATTATTATACATTGCTGGAAAGCCCTGGAAGTCTACTTTCCAACGCAATTGAAAGAGCGCCATTTCGAGTTCTGTAGCTCCAGAAAATCCACTTTGAGTGCAGGGAGGTCA
>NC_029787.2:109741819-109749683 GCF_000816755.2 Arachis ipaensis
TGAAAAAGATTTGATTTTTGAAAAAGATAAGATTTTCAAATTGAAAATTTGATTTGACTCATTGGCAACAACTTGATTTTTAAAAATTTTTGAAAAAGTCAATTCAAATTTTCGAATTTGATGAGAGAAACATGGAAAGATAATTTTTTTGATTTTTGAATTTTTATGATGAGAGAGAAAAACACAAAAAAATGCAATGCATGAAATTTTTAGATCAAAACATGTGATGCATGCAAGAATGCTATGAATGTCAAGATGAACACCAAGAACACTTTGAATGTCATGATGAACATCAAGAACATATTTTTGAAAAATTTTTAATGCAAAGAAAACATGCAAGACACCAAACTTAGAATTCTTTAATGCTTAGACACTAAGAATTCAAGAATGCATATGATAAACATGAAAAGAAACAAAACAAAAAATTATCAAGATCAAACAAGAAGACTTACCAAGAACAACTTGAAGATCATGAGGAACACTATGAATGCATGAAATTTTCGAAAAATGCTAGATGCATATGCAAGTGACACCAAACTTATAATGTGACTCAAGACTCAAACAAGAAACAGGAAATATTTTTGATTTTTATGATTTTCTAATTTTTTTGGATTTTTATTTTATATTTTTCGAAAATTAGAAGAAAAATAAGGATTCCAAAATTTTTAATATGAATTCCAGGAATCTTGCCATGTTAGTCTAAAGCTTCAGTCCAGGAATTAGACATGGCTCACTAGCCAGCCAAGCTTTCAAAGAAAGCTCCAGTCCAAAACACTAGACATGGCCAATGGCCAGCCAAGCTTCAGCAGATATGGATACTTTTCAAGTATAGAACAACTAAGTGTGTGAGAATCTCTTCTTCTGTGATGGTAAGTTGAAACCCCAGTCCAAAAGATTAGACATGGCTTATAGCCAGCCAGGATTCAACAAATCATCATGAAACACTAGAATTCATTCTTAAAAATTTTGAATCAAATTTTTGAAAACATTTTTATATATTTTTTTCGAAAACAAAAGAAGAATTTTTGAAAAATTTTTGAAAAGAAAACAAAGAGAAAGTTACCTAATCTGAGCAACAAGATGAACCGTCAGTTGTCCATACACGAACAATCCCCGGCAACGGCGCCAAAAACTTGGTGCACGAAATTGTGATCTCTAGTAATGGCTCCAAAGGCTTGGTGCTCTAATCTCAATTCATGATTTATCACAACTTCGATACAACTAACCAGCAAGTGCACTGGGTCGTCCAAGTAATACCTTACGTGAGTAAGGGTCGAATCCCACGGAGATTGTTGGTATGAAGCAAGCTATGGTCACCTTGTAAATCTCAGTCAGGCGGATATAAAATAATCATGGAGTTTTCGAATATTATATAATAAAACAGGGATAGAGATACTTATGTAAATCATTGGTAGGAATTTCAGATAAGCGAATGGAGATGCTTTTCGTTCCTCTGAACCTCTGCTTTCCTGCTATCTTCATCCAATCAGTCTTACTCCTTTCCATGGCTGGCTTTATGTGATACATCACCACTGTCAACGGCTACTTTCGGTCATCTCACGGGAAAATGATCCAATGCCCTGTCACGACACGTATTATACATTTCTGGAAAGCCCTGGAAGGCTACTTTCCAACGCAATTAGAATCGCGCCATTTCGAGTTCTGTAGCTCCAGAAAATCCACTTTGAGTGCAGGGAGGTCAGAATCCAACAGCATCAGCAGTCCTTTTTCAACCTCTAAATCTGATTTCTGCTCAAGTCCCTCAATTTCAGCCAGAAAATACCTGAAATCACAGAAAAACACACAAACTCATAGTAAAGTCCAGAAATGTAAATTTAACATAAAAACTAATGAAAACATCCCTAAAAGTAACTAGATCCTACTAAAAACATACTAAAAACAATGTCAAAAAGCGTATAAATTATCCGCTCATCAACTCTCTTGCCTTTTCTCTCTATGGCTTTTACTAATTCCTCTCAAATATGCGTTTTTTCATTGAAATAAAACATAAAATGATAAATCTGAAGAACAGAATATTTCAATTAGTAACCAAGAAAGAGAAGAAGGATAGCCAAAAAGCTATGAAACTCCAAACAGTGTGCTCTCACTCCTTGCTTTAATTTCTAGTTGTTTACCCTCTTTTGTACATGGAAAAAACTTTCAAAACTTGAGCTTGGTGTGACCAGTCCACTTCTGAGTAGTTGACCATCTATGAACTTTTTCTCTTCTCCCAATGAGTTCAGAATAGTGATTATAGAAGGGCAAGCAATGGCAGCGGCAATTCATGGTTGTAGAGTTAGTTTGGTTCAAATCTAGCCTCTTCTTCTCTTTCTTCCTTTTTCTTCTTCCATCAACAATCTTCACCATTGATTTTAGCTTTGGCTCCAAGACTTATTCTCAGCCCTTGATATTTGAAACAGAGAAGAAGAGCTCATTTCTCTTCTTCTTTCCCAAATGAGCAACATTGAGAAGAGTAGCTTCAACAAGCTAAAATGGTTGCATATAAATAGAACTGAAAAGTTGTGATTTACTTTTGAATGAACATTGGATTTGATCTTTCCTTGCAACTTCAGTATGTGACTTTTTCTCTTTTTCTTCTTTGACGTTTGATGTTGAAGATTACCTTTTTCATTTTGTTGAACCCTAATCTGAGATATCTTCATTTGTTTACAATGTTGCTTTTTCTTCCTTTGTTCTTCCATCAGCACCGCTGGGGCAATGGTTAGTGCAAAAGAGAATTCTTCCATTTGGTTTTGGCCCTTTCTTGGTTGCAAATTACTTGGGCCTACAAACCATTCACACACATCATAAAAATAATTAGGCTTTCAACCCAAACACCAAATGTTTGTCATCATCAAAATATTATTAATTTTTCAAACTCAATAGTCTCCTCCTTGATGACAAACATCCTAAAGTAAAATGAATTTTAATTTGATCCGAAGGAGACAAGAAATAGATTAAGAAAATTTTCTTTGATGAACCAGATTTTCAAAAATTGATCTCCCTGTTTTGGTTAGCTCCCCGTAAATGTGTGTTTTTTCATGACCTGAAATCACTTATTGAAACAGCAGTAAAACTTCAACTAATATAAATGGATATTTTCGAATATCAAGCTTGTAATGAAAATTCAGACTCAGAATCAAAGCATCAGAACATATCATGTATGTTTAAAAATATGCTTAGAGCTTTAAAATCAGAGTATAAAAAATTTATAATTCAGTCAGGAGCATCCAAACATCTTTTTCCTGATCAATCTAAAACTACAGAATCAGCAGAAAGATATAATGCAGTTTAATCATCCATATCCATACTAAAAAATTTATTCTCTCTAATCTAAAAATATAAATTTACTTTGACTTCCCCCTTTGTCATTAAGAATGGAAAAATAAAACATATCCTACACAAAAAATTAGAGCCAATAAACAAAGTATAACATCCTGATCCTGCACACAAATGTGTTAGACACTTAGACTTGAATAAAACACAGTGCCAAGAAACTTAAAACATAGTGCAAAGTTATAGTTCTACTTCATCTATTATAGTAATCCAACAAACTTAAAAATAGTATTTCAAAATATCACAATTAAAAAGAGTTTTGCAGTTAGCAGTAGCGTAAGAGACAATCTTCAGACATCAAAATCTTCATCCTTTGATCCAAATAGCTCCTCATCATCTTGATCTAATACAGCCGGCTCATCTCCTATGGTATCAATGTATCTTAACAGTACTTCAACTCTCCTCTTTGATTTTTTTAGGGAGTTTTTGTTTTGAACAGCCAACTTTCTTACTTTCACACTTGTATTGATGCGGTGTTTGGACATGTTAATGAACTCTTGTAGCACATCTTTGATGACCCCTGTTAATAAATCCATATTGGAGGATTATGTCCTTACAACATATGGTGGGAAAAAACTATCATCTTCTTCTTCTTCCAGCACAAGTTCCTTGCCAGCCTTGGTTTCTTTCTTTTTTGCTTGTTTGACTACACCACCGACCTTAAGGTAAGAGGTTCTGATCTCTTGTTTCTCACCATTAAAATTGACATCAAAGTATTCAAACATGCAGGTTAAAAATATGCAATCATACATATGACGCATCATTAAGTATACAAAAGAAATTTTAGCTATATGAAGGATTGCATAAAGAATTAAGCAATCACAGAATGTGACCCGATGATAAAAACCACTTTAAGGTAGCAAGATGTGAGTGATTATGCGGTGTAGCTATGCCCTAGCCGGTCTTAGTGCTCTATGAGTGGGTGTGACACCGTCCATGAGAGAAATGTTCGTGCATATGCTTACTAAAACCTCTTGGCATGTGATACCAAGATCGTCATCCCATTTACCTGCAGTGTAAGCATTAGCTCCAAGGTCATAGTACCCGAGAGCTTCACTGATGGTATCCTTGTTTAAAGAAATTTATTGGTCTTTGACATATGAATAAACATTTTCTTCATGGTAAAACATATTTGCATAGAACTCTCGAACTAAGCAAGGATACACAGGTTTCTTGATTTTAAACAAAAACTATCAAGATGCAATGATAATTTGTAGGTCAATTAGGTACCCAAATTTATTTATAACAGTGACTTGCAATCCTCAATGGCAAGAAATAAGGTATTATTGTAAAGAAAATAATTTAAAAACAAAAGATAGACCTGATGTTGTATGTAGACTATTCAAAGCAAAGCTGGACAAACTTATTAAGGACATTTACAAGAACAAGCTATTTGATCTGGCTAAAGTAGGTAACCTACAAAGTTATATGTTAACTTAAACTATTTGTCGTTCTATTCATCACTTATAAATTTATATTAATCTACTCTTCATGATTGCAGTGATATATATAATTGTGTTCTAAAAGTGAGGCCTACCACATGCATATATATTATTATTTCTTGCACAAAAATATGAATTTCCTATCACTGAAGACATTGACAGAATTATTTTCACAGAGATCCCAGAATTATTTTCACAAAGATCCAATTCTAATACATAATTTTTTTTTATCTTTTTTAGATTTGGTGATCTTAGATGAAGAATTATTAAAGATGACTCTTATTGAGATTGAGAAAATTATTAATAGCAATTTAAAATCACTTCAAGAATTTCTAACAATCTCGTATTTTAATACGGATAACATTCATATCAGACCATAAGGGGTTTCACAAAATAAATTAGTGTTGGAAAAACTCAATTATGATCGTCCTTTGTTAACTTAATAGCACCATCAATATTTATCACAATTGACAATTGAACAAAGGAATGTATATGATCAAACAATTAAAGTTGTAAATTCAGAAACTGGTCATGTTTTCTTTTTATATGGATGTGGAGGTACTAGAAAAATTTTTCTTTGGAAAAACACTGTCAGCTGTTCTTAGATCGAAAGGTGAAAGAGTATTAACTGTTGCTTTGAGTGGTATCACATCTCTTTAGTTATCGGGAGGGAGAAGTACTCATTCTAGGTTTTCAATCCCACTAACTCCTTATGAATTTTCTACTTGCAACATTAAACAAAGCAACCCATTAGTTGAATTAATCTTAAGAACAAAACTCATTATTTGGGATGAAGCACACATGATGAATAAGTTCTATTTTGAAGCTTTAGATGGAACAATGAGCGACTTGCTCTGCTTTACAAATGAATCAAGTTTCATCACACCTTTTGGGGAAAAAAATAATTGTTTTTAGTAGAGATTTCAGACATATACTTCCAGTTATAACAAAGGGAGCCTAGACAGGATATTATCAATGCACCTATCAATTTTTTTTACCTGTGGCATAATTGTCATATCTTACAATTAATACAAAACATGCAATTGCAATCTTCACATGACGAAGAAAGCATTCAAGTTTTAAAAGACTTTGCTAAATGGATTGTTGATTTAAGTGATGGGAATCTTGGCAACTCTAAAGATGGATGTGATTTAGTTACTATACCACCTGAAATTTTAATCAGTGATTTTAATGACCCTATTGAAGCTATTGTTTAGGCAAATTATAGCGACTATCTAAAAGACTATACTAATTCAGATCACTTGAAAGGTAGAGCTATTCTTGCCCCAACTATTAACATTGTTGATCAGGTAAATGATTATATGCTATCTTTGAATAATAATGAGAACAAAATATATCTCAGTTCTGACTCACCTTGCTTTAAAGAAGGAACTGATAACATAGCTGCTAGCATACAAACTCCTGAATTTTTGGCAACCATAAAATCTTCTGGACTTCTAAATTATGAACTTCTATTCAAAGAAGGATGCCCGACTATGTTGCTCCAAAATATTGATCATTCATCTGAACTTTGTAATGGAACTAGGTTGATTATTACTAGGCTTGGTAAGGAAGTCATTGAAGCAAAAATCTTATCTAGAAATAATACCGGGAAAAAAGTCTTTATTTTAAGAATGACATTAACTCCATCATATACTAAACTACCTTTCAAGTTTCAACGTCGTAAATTTTCTTTGATGTTATCATATGCAATGACTATAAATAAAAATCGAGGATAATTACTAGGCTATGTAGGCTTACTTCTAAAACAACTAGTTTTTACACACAAAAATTTTTATGTTATAGTATTAAGGGTAACCACAAAAAATGACTCGAAATTGTCATATTCCATGATCACTTAGAAAATTCTACTGCAATAAATAATGTGGTTTATCATGAGGTTTTCAGGAATATTTAATTATATGACATACTTAAACAAGTAAAAATTATTTCAAAATGCCAATTATAGATATGTCAATCATTGGTAGCTTTTATTTATCAATATTTCTCATCTATAACAAACATAAACTACAATATCATATTCAATTAATATATATATATATTAACAATGACAGATTATACAAGAAAGCTTACCATAATGCCATCTATTTCATTTTTGGTTAGCCAGCTTATATTTTATGTCTAATTACTTATGTTGTGTAAGACTCTTAGTCATATTAGTTTTGATAAGTACATGACCTTAAGAATTTGAATCTAAATTATTTAGTATTAATTTATTAAAATGTCAAATTTTATTAAATCTCTATCACAAACACAAACACAAACTACAATGACACATGTACCAACATACTCATCTTTTATTTATATTTACTACTATATAGGTTACTTATTCAAATTTAAAATTTCATTAGTTTTTTATCATATATTATACCATGCATCGATTATACTTAAAATATTCATATTTAATATAAAAGATCAAATTTATAAAAAAAATATGTCTCGCGCACGCATATGCGCGAGCAGCTCTAATATAACATAACAATGACAGAATTTTTTTTGTTGTTGAAATTGCTGTAACAATGAGAGAGTTGAATGACACCAATGCAAGGTATTGGAACGAGAGTGCACTTAATTTGTTAACTGCATATTTCAATCAAAACTAAATATTAGGCCCATCACCAAATTATACACTGACTCATTAGGTCTTAATGCCTTATTTGTGGAGAGGAAAAAAGATAGGAAGAAATTAATGGATATCTCGAGTTGAAGCCACAATTAATTATTAATTACGATTAGGATGTAGTTCAAAACTTTGTTTGTGGACAATTTTTGCTTATATCTATATCTGGTTTATTTGCACAATTTACATCGTTGATTCATAGTCCCTCACTCCATCAATTTACTCATTTTTTTGGATATGCTATGTCTCTTGGCATCACATCGCATTTATATTGCATAAAACGAAAAATATTTTCTACATAAAAGAACCAATTATAGACTAAATTATTATTTTTATCCTAAAGATATTTAACTTTTAATATAAAATAGTCTTAGGAAAATGATATTTTGATTTTTTTTAATAATTTAAGTTGATAAATTCTACTCTTTTTTTTATATATAAATGA
>NC_029787.2:109750116-109757858 GCF_000816755.2 Arachis ipaensis
AAGAATTTTACAAAAAATCGTATTAAATTTTTAATCCTAAAGTTCTTTTTTTAAACAATATTTTTATATTTTATCAAATTAAACTAATTTTAAAGTTTTAGAGAAAAGAAGAAATAGGATTTTAACCTTTTGTTTTATGGACATTTTAGTCCTTTACCATTTGAAAATATTTTTAAGTCTCTAATCTTTTCAAAAGTTGGACATATGTATCTCTCCATCCATATGGGTTCGTTAGACCTAATGAAAATATGTGATGTGACCCTTGTTATATTGATCTGACCGTTATAGTTGCACACGTGGAGCCGGAGATTTTAAAACAGGACAAATTAGATCCCATTTTAAAAATGACGTCGTTAGCATTAGCAAAGTCATCACCTTTGCCCTTGGCCTCTTGAGCATCCACCTCCATGATATTATCAATGAGAACCAGAATTGGTACCTCAACATCTTCATCATTCTGATCAATGGAATGCAAAATTGAGAACTCAAATCCAGAGGCTACAGCATCCTTATCAAGCTTCAAAAACTGTTCAGGAAGCCCAAACAGTACCTTCCTATTCCATTGACAACACCCAGGATTAGAACCAATACCATAAATCTAACCAGAATACCCCATAACCAAACCCATAGTCTCAAGAACACTATCATCGTCCCCCGAACCAACCTCCTCGCCACCCATCCTTGCCTCCAACAATTTCTTCCCATTCTTTAGCAACACATTAAACAAGACAAACTTAATATTCCCTAACAAAACCCTATCTGACATCCTCCCTATAATAGAAAAAATGGCACAAATAGAATATCGAGAATCTCAACTCTAATAGGAAGAAACGGCTTAAACTTCTCTAGAAAAATAATGGCAAAATGTTAACAAACGCCATTACTACCTTGAAACTTATCCTCGACGGAGAAAGTCTCCTTGTCCAAAATGTCGACGTACCGGCGAACAAGTTCTAAATATGAGGAATTCTTTTCCAAGAGAAACAAGAGAGTAGAAATAAACCTGCAGAGGAAAAGGTATAATTTGTTGAGACAAAGGGCATCAGTGGAAGGCTACTCGCGGCGTATGGTGAGGAAAAAGGTGGAGAGGTATTGGAGAAAGAATGAAATGGAGGAGAGAGAGAGAGAGAAGGAGATAGGAGAGGCGGTTGGCGAGTTCAATCTAAGGGAGGGGCTTGTCGGAGTTCCAAAAGCAGTAGAAGAGGCCCTCTAGAGCTTCTTAGTGTCATTGTCGAAAAGGTGGTCAGAGAGGGAAAGAAGACATGTTTTGAGGAGAATGTAGAGAGCCCTATCACAAGTGGTTTGTTGCAGCAAGCTAGCTGCTTTACTAATGAACGACCCATTTGTTGCTCAGAATTGTTATCCATTGAAGTGGAGGAGTTTGGATCCGGGGAGCAGATTGGCTCTCTCCCACCACGTGTGCATTCGTAACAGTTAGATCAGCACAATAGGAGCCATGTCACACATATTCTTTAAGCCTGACTGATTTATATAGACGGAGGAATACATATGTCTAATTTTAAAGAGGTTAGGAATTTAGAAGTATTTTCAAATAGTTCGAGACTAAAATATCAGAAGAACAAAAGGTCATAAATCTTTTGTCTTTGTTTCAAAGTTTTAAATAATCATTTCTTATTTTCAAGATCATTTTATCAAAATTCAAAACTATAAATTTTTAAGAGTCAAATTGATGTTTTATTTGCTATTTTTGTAAAAGAATGTCTTATTTGTATACCACAACTTGCCATCAAAATGTAAAAAATAATTATAACACCTATTAATTAAACTACAATTCCTACCAATAAAAATTTAGAAGTTGACAAATTTACTTACGAAAAAAATAAAATTGATTTTATACCTATAAAAGATGAATTTCAATGGACAAAACTACTCAAATCTTAACAATTTATCCAAAATTTTTAAATTATTCTTCTTAACCTAACCCAATCCCAAATTTTCAATTCCAACTCTTTACTACCACTCCATTCTAACATGAGCCACCAATATCTCATCCTATCTCATCCTTATCCATGCTAGCCCTTAGTTTCACCATCACCATGGCAATTCCACTTCACCTCCTCTAGCAATAAAGGCTCTAACTGTGCAAGTCATAACAGGGTGGTGACTCGTGGGGTTTGCATCCTTCCTAGTCACATCAACCTCAGGAGGAACCCACATGTTTGGTTTCTACTCTAACGACATCAAAAATTTTTCAGGCTATGATCAAACCACCTTCAACCTCCTAAACTTCTTCAAGGACCTGATCTTCAACTTGGGTGTTCTCTTCAGCCTTAATAACGAGATCGCCCCTCCATAGGGTCCTCACCATGAGCTCCTTCATAAACTTTTGTGACTACTTCATGAGATGGCATTCCATCACATCCAAGCTTTCCAAACCCGACCTTTGGCAATTGCTCCTTTACATAGGGGTGTTCATGGTTTGGTTAATCCAAAAACAAAACCAGTTTTTTGGTTAACCAAAAATATAGTTTTGATTAATTAACCAAATTGGTTGTACATGATAAAACTGGTTATTAACCGGTTAGTAAAATTTGATATTGATTTTTAACCGGTTATTAAAATAAAAACCGATTTTTAAAAAATAACCAATTTTTATATAAAAAACCGGTTTTTACAACTAAAAACCGGTTTTTACACAAATTAATTTTTTTACATACAAAAACCCAAATTTTAACCTTTTTTTAAATTGAATTTTTTAATCTAAAAATTAATTTTTTTTTCTTTCTAAATGATATGAGTAACATTTGTAAATAATGAAATCCCTTCTATTGCTTCGTTCCTTTTTTTTCTTATCTCTTTTTAGCATTTTCTATAAATAATTTTTTCTAATGTAAATAATTTTCTTTCTAAATGATACGAATAACTTTTTCTTATCTCCTTCTCTCCATCTCTCTCCTTTTTTCTCTCCCTCCTCTCCTCTCTTCCTTCTCCCTCTCTCTCTCTCTCCACCTCTATCCCATTTCTCTCTCCGCCCTCTTCTCTCTTCTTTTTCTCTCTCTCCCCCTCCTCTTTATCTATCTCTCTCTCTCCCCTTTCCCTCTTTCTTTCCCTCCCCTTTCTTTCTCTTTCTCCCCATCCCCTCCTCTCTTTCTCTCTCTCTCTCTCCTTTTCTCTTTCTGTCTCTCTCTGCTTTCCCCCTCTCTCTCTCCTCCCCCTCTTCCTCTCTCTCTCTTTGTCCTCTTTCTCTCCCTCTTTCTCTCTCTTCTTCTTCTTCTTCTCTCTCTCTTCCCCTTCTTCTCTCTTCTCAACTCACCCCTTTCTCTCTCCTTCTCTATCTCCTCCTCCTCTCTCTCTCTTCTCTCTCATCTCCCTTTCTCTCACTTTAGAGAGAAGAAGAGGAAAGAGAGAAAAAAGGATAGAGAGTGAGAGAAGGCTGAGAGAAAAGGAGAAAAGAGAGAGTAGAAAAAGAAAGAGGAGAAGAAGAGAGAAGAAAGAGAGGAAGAAGAGGAGAGAGAAAGAAAGAAGAAAAGGAAAGAAAGAGGAGCGAGAAAGAGAAAGAGAGAAAAGAAAAAAAGGAGAGAGAGAGAGAGAGAGAGAAAGAGAGGGGAGGGAGAGAGAGATAGAGAGAGAGGAGGGAGAGGGGATAGAGAGAGAGAGAGAGGAGGAGATAGAGAAGGGGAGAGAGGGAAAGGGGAGAGATGAGTAGAGAGAGGAAGAGAGAGAAGAGAGGGGGAGAAAGAGGGTAAAGAGAGAGAGAGAAAGAGAGAGAGGGGAGAGAAGGAGAGAGGGAGAGAGCAAATAAGAGAGAGAAAGAGGGAAGGGAAGAGAGAGAGAGAGAAGGATAGAGAGACAAGGGAGAGAGAAAGAAAGGAAAGGTGGAGAGAGAGAGAGAGAGAGAGAGAAAGGGAGGGGAGAGAGAGAAAGAGAAAGAGATGGAGAATGAAAAAGAGAGAGATAGGAGAGAGAGAAAAGAGAGAAATGGGAGAGAGAGGAGGAGAGAAAGAGGGGAAGGAGAGAGAAGGGGAGAGGAGATAGAGAGGGAAAAGAGTGAGAGAGAGAGAGAGAGAGAGAGAGAGAGAGAGAGAAAAGAAGAGAGAGGGGAGAGGGGAAGGAAGGGGGAGAGAGAGAAAGGAGAGAGAAAGAGGGGGGAAAAGAAGAGAGAGAAATGACCGAGAGTAAGGGGAATTTAATTTAGTTTTAGTTTTGGTTAATCGATTAAAAATCGGTTTTTTTAATTTGATTTTAGTTAACCAATTTTAAAAAATATGGATATAATTTTTAAAATTGTTTTACTAAACTGGTTAACCAAAATGTAGTTATGGTTTTTTAACCTGTTAACCACATTTTGGTTTTTTTATGAACACCCTACCTTTACATATTCCTTGGGGCCAACTTTCAGTCCTTCGCCAACACTAGCTCTCTTATTACCTATGTCAAGAGTTTTTCTCATAGTGCAACATTGTCCTTGAAATCTTACAAATACACATTATAATGTATACTACTACGATGGGTGTAAATGTGGGGTAAGAAATTGAATAAAATGATTTACCTGTATTGACAATGTCTAGGAATAAAGGGTTAGTTGAATTATGTCGTGGAGGCACTGTTCCAGCAGAAAATCAATTGAATTTTTGCAGAGTGAAGATTGAAAAGGGGCAAAGACGATGGAAGTGAGAAAGGCAGGGTAAAGACAGTGGGTAAATTCTAGCCTGGGCCTGGCAAAATCAGGTTCCCCATGAACCTAGTATGGTATGTGGCATTGTATATGAAAGAAATTTGCTGTGTCAATTACTGAATGATGTGCTGGCAAAGTGTTTATTCCAATTTCACCAGCAGAACAGTGAATCAGTCTCTCAGCATATTCTATTAGAGACCAACATATGTGGTAGAATATATAAATGTTTAAAAAATTAGGAGTCAACGTGGAAATTTTTTTTTTTTTGCAAATTGCTTTTTATTCATTTAATTTTTATTTGGGCCGAATGTGGTTTCATTTATCTTTTGTTGTTTGACAATTTTAAGTGGTGTTCGAAGTCCATATTGTTTTGTGGCAATAAAAAATTCATTTAAGTAACAACAACTTCAAAATTCATTGCAAAGAATACTCAATAAATAGATATACGAGTTATACAGGGAATAGGGGTTCATTGTGATATTCCTAGAGGTTGTTTAAGATGGAAGAAGTAATGCAGAGATATTTATTCTTTGCTGTGGCGAAGAAATTTTGTCCTGATGTTTACTCAAGTTAAAAAGATACCAATAAGTAGGTTGCTAATTTCACGTTCTTGGAGTATCACAGATTCAATAGCTACGAGCAAGCAGTGCTTTGTTTTAAGTCTAGAATGGCTTCTATTGATGCCAAGAGAGCTACACACCTTGAGATGGTTGGATCTGAAAGAAAAAGAAGTAGACGTCTGACCTACCACCTCCGATCTGGATGCTCAGTTGCTGAACTTTCACCCTCTTCAATGGCTTCCACTTTCTCACTATTAACGAAGATGCGTCTCATTTTTTATGCTGAGACATTGGACTTTCATTTCGTTTCTCTATCCAATTTCATAAAACTGTGAATTATTTAGAAATTCAACATGTTTTATTTTGATTTATTGTTTGGTCTAGCAATGCCCTTTGTATTTAATATTTTTTGTCGCTCATAATGTTCCATAAAAAAAGCTTTGGTAAAACGCGAGCCTTTTTCTCTTCCATGGCCCAACTCCACCTCTTTGAAAAAAACTCAATAAGGGGTGAAATACAAAATCAGAGTTAGTTGGTCCTAAAACATAATTACAAATATCATTGTGGCTCAAACTGAAAAGCACAATAAAACTTATAAACCGTGTCAAAATGTGGAGTAAACATTCAACCCGGTCCCTGTCCATATCAAATTAGGACAACGCGATCCCTCACCAAAAAAGTAACCCACGCCGATCTCTATCTATGCATAAAATAACTCATCGCGCCCCCCTCCCATGTATCCCCGTCCATAGACAGGGACCGGCGTGGGTTACTTTTTTGGTGAGGAATCGCGTTGTCCTAATTTAAAATGGATAGGAACCGGGTTGGGTGTTTACTAAAAAAAATATTAAAATTAATAGTATCAAAAAATATTACAAATTTAATATTATAAAAAAATTATATAAAGACTAGTTGACTAATTTTTAAAATTTTACTACAGTTGATATTTTAGAAATTATTTTTAGTAAGTATAGAAATAAAAGTGGTGTTTTGTCTAATATTGATATTTGACAATTGGATACGCAAGGGATGTTACTACAGCGTCGTCAAAAATTCGTCCAAGCATGGCACACATATAGTGTTCAACACGTATTTTGTGTTTTAGTTATGACTTATGATCCACCTTATATATTAGACCTGTTCCACCTACAGCAATATCCAAATTTTTTCAGTAAAAGGCCAATTTTCAACAAAAATATTCAAATTTTTTTCTTATAGAAAAAATTAAGCCATGATATTCTTTCATTTTTAAATTAATTCTTATTCAATTTATTAAAATTAATATATTAGAAAAAATTCACCTAAATATATTAATTTTTCAATAAATTCAAAAAGTTAAAAGATTTTAATAATGTAGATATAGAACTTATTTTATACAATTATATTACCTTAACACAAAAAATTAATCACCATATAAAAATAAGTTTAATATTCATAAAAAAATACTTTTTTTGTTATGAAAAAATTAATTTTTTTATTATTGACAAATTTATTATTCTCTTATATCAGATTTTGTTTTCTTTGGAAAGTATAGAACCTAACTTTGCTTCGTGGCTGCTCGCCAGTGAAAAAATAAAGAAGTTAATAGGAAATTTCGAATATAACTAGTTCATTACTAAGGGTATAATAGATATTTTACCAATTCTTTTTACTAAAATCTTTTCACATAGCCAACATGAAACATCTTATGACCAAGGTAATATTCACTAATTTTATTGTGTATTATCAATTTTTTTACTTTTGTGTCATTCTTTTCCGTTAATCTTCTCTTATCTTTTATATCTTTAACAATTATGTTGCATTATTTGTATTTATTACACAATGTGTCAATATAACAAATGATTCAATATTTTAATACATATTTTTCCATGTTATATCAATTATGAAGTGCGAACAATTTTACTGATTTACTGTATCGGATGAATATCGAGAAGTATCATATTTAAAATATATTCAACATATAGAAGTGTCATATTTTTAACTAATTATATCTTAATAAAAATAAAAAATTTGTAATATTTTTTGATACTATTAATTTTAATATTTTTTTTAGTAAACACCCAACCCGGTCCTGTCCATTTTAATTTAGGACAACGTGATTCCTCACCAAAAAAGTAACCCACGCCGGTCCCTGTCTATGGACGGGGATACATGGGAGGGGGCGCAATGAGTTATTTTATGCATAGATAGGGACCGGCGTGGGTTACTTTTTTGGTGAGGGATCGTATTGTCCTAATTTGATATGGACAGGGACTGAGTTGTGTGTTTTCTCCAAAATGTATCATAGCATATCAGGTTTATGGAAAACTTGATTTTGCCAGGCTCAAACTAAAATTCATCCAGAACAGTAAAATAGAATTGAAGAGTGAAGTGAGACAATAATAAGTGAAATGAGTGTTAGAAATTAAAAATTTGGGATTGTGTTGGATTAAAGAGGGTGCATTTGAAATTTTTAGGTAATATTTAAGATTTAAAAATTTTTATCCATTAAAATTTATTTTTTATAGATACAAAATAAATTTTATTTTTTTTATAAACAGATTTAT
>NC_029787.2:109758495-109763402 GCF_000816755.2 Arachis ipaensis
TTAATTAATATTTAAATACATAATTTAATTAGATAACCATAAAAAATATTTTAAAATTAAATTCTTAACTAGTTAATATAAAAAAAATATATCCAAATCTTGACTATTTTTTTGAAATGAAAATATATTAGGGGAATAATGGAGTCGTTTAGAATACAAGTTGACGTAAATGGTTGTCTGAGATTGACGTGTCATCCAACCTGCCTTGAAGATAACCGCACTAAACCAGAAAAATCCCCATCCAAGCCCAAGATTCAAAGCAAATTCACTTGTTTCTCTTGTCTTTCCCTTTCGTTGAAGCTGATTTGCTGTGTGAAGAAGAAGCCCCATTCCTAAGAAACCCTCCCACAACTGCTTTCCCTCGCGACTTCTTAACCATCACCTCCTCGCAAACATTCGTTTCCTTATTATTATAGCTCTTCACTTACCCTTCTTCCTTTTCATCTTGGGGTTGTGTCACCGAGCTAAGTATAAAAATGGGACCTTTGAAGTGGGCTCTTCTTGGGGTTCTTCTTTCTGCTTCTCTCTTTGCGATTGATTCGGTCGAGCTGCGCAGGAACCAACCCACCGAAAGGATATCAGGTGGGTTTTTCTTCTGATTTTGGTTTTCTCTACTTCTTTATTTTGGATTGAGGTTGCAATTTCAATCAGAAAGCATTGTTAGTTACTCTTAAGATCCAAATTTTTTGAAGTTCCAAGCCTTCTAGTTAGATACTATAAATACTAAAACATCTGTTGTTTCAAGTTTAATGACGTAGCATAATCCATTTAGGAGCTGAGGTTGTTTTCTCCAATGATTGGCAATGCTATAATTACCTATTAACTATATTGAGTAACTTCCGAATTGACGGATTGGCTGTGCTGACTCTTACCTGTTTTCCGTAAATGCTCTGTGTTTAGCAATAGTAAGTTATGCATTGAAATTACTTCGACTAGTTAAAGAAGGATTTCACTTGAAGGTCGTGCCCCAGACAGATTCTTGTCTTTTGTAGTTCTGCTCTAGTTGGTATTTTATTTACATCTTCCTAAAGATCAGTGCCGACAATTAGGTCTAGAGCTTTGAAAATGCATAACTGCATATGTAAGGTGCTTATAGCCTTCTACGCAGTCTTGTGTGCTATTTCTACACTTGCATTAAGCAATTTTGTTTCTGGAGAGATCATTCTTTAAGCATTTAGCGTGCTGTTGTCAAATTGATTGTAGGTAGTGCTGGTGATGTATTGGAAGATGATCCAGTGGGAAGGTTGAAAGTTTTTGTTTATGAACTTCCAAGTAAATATAATAAGAAAATTCTGCAAAAGGACCCGAGATGCCTCAACCATATGTTTGCTGCCGAGATCTTTATGCACCGGTTTCTGTTATCTAGCCCTGTCCGAACTCTTAATCCTGAAGAAGCTGATTGGTTTTATACCCCTGTATATACTACCTGTGACTTGACACCAAATGGTCTCCCTTTGCCCTTCAAATCACCACGAATGATGAGAAGTGCCATACAGCTTATTTCTGCAAATTGGCCATATTGGAACCGGACAGAAGGTGCTGATCATTTCTTTGTAGTTCCTCATGACTTTGGGGCATGTTTTCATTATCAAGTAAGAAATTTAGTATATAAATTTTTACTTTCTATTATTTATATCACTATTAGTGCTACTTAACTATTTGAACCAAATGTGTAATTTCTTGAGAAGTACTCCCACTTCCACCATTAATGCAGGTTGTGGATTATCCTTTGTGCATTTATATTATTTATGTTGTCTCAGGAAGAAAAGGCAATTGAGAGAGGGATTCTTCCGCTGCTACAGCGTGCAACATTGGTTCAAACATTTGGACAGAGGAATCATGTATGCTTGAAAGAGGGCTCAATCACCATTCCTCCATATGCTCCACCACAAAAAATGCATACACACTTAATTCCTGATAAGACCCCCAGGTCCATTTTTGTTTACTTCAGAGGACTTTTTTATGATGTTGGAAATGACCCTGAAGGTGGATACTATGCAAGGTTGTTCTTTTACAAGTTCGTTGGAATTTTCGTATGCGGGACCTTTTCATTTATTTTCATCTTATGAAGAATGAATGACTGAGTTATATAATTAATAAAAACTGGTTAACCATATTGAGATTAATTATATTCATGGCCGAAGCCTCTGATTGAAAATTGAAGAAAATAAAAAATGATGTTTGGTTAATGCATTTATGCTTTCATAACAGATCAAACTCAGATGGAAAAATTATCCTGACTTTGTTTTTGAATCTTACAGAGGTGCAAGAGCAGCAGTGTGGGAGAACTTTAAGGACAATCCATTATTTGACATTTCCACCGAACATCCAACCACATACTATGAGGACATGCAACGAGCCGTGTTTTGTTTGTGTCCGCTTGGATGGGCCCCTTGGAGCCCAAGATTGGTTGAGGCTGTGATATTTGGTTGCATCCCTGTTATTATTGCAGATGATATTGTCCTGCCATTTGCTGATGCAATTCCATGGGAAGAGATTGGGGTGTTTGTCGATGAGGAGGATGTCCCTAAGTTGGATACTATACTCACATCCATCCCACCAGAAGTTATACTAAGGAAACAAAGATTGCTTGCTAACCCTTCCATGAAGCAAGCTATGCTTTTCCCGCAACCTGCTCAACCGGGAGATGCTTTCCATCAAGTTTTGAATGGCCTTGCCCGGAAATTGCCACACGACAAGAATGCGTTCTTGAAACCAGGGGAGAAGGTCTTGAATTGGACTGCTGGACCTGTGGGTGACCTTAAACCTTGGTAGCAATTGTAACAGTTTTCTGAGGCTATCAGGATATTTTATATTTCTTGGTTAGTCCTCCCAAATTGTTCATAGGGGTTTGGTACTTGAGATGCATTTTCTTTTTTGACATTGTAAATTTTGATGTCTTGTTGGACAAATCATTAGATCATGTAATCCATTTTGCAGGTTGATTGATATCATAGTATGCTTGCACTTATTGCTGATCACGACTATTGAAATCAAAATCAAATTGGTGGCAATACAAATGTCTCATATCTATGTTTTCCTGTTCTGATTATAGTAATTAACTCTACAATCTCAAATGAGGACTTTGATGGATTGACCTGTTTGTGCTTGTCATGAGAACAATAAAAATTAACATGGTTTCATGTTTTGGTAAACTTCTGGTTTTGTTCTTCAAATTATCCAATTTATTATTATTATTCTTATTTTGAGGAAGCTATTGACTACGTACCATTTCACATTTGTTTTGGATAGGGTGGTTGGTGGTAAAGAGATAAATACTGCTTATTCTTCTTACATTTTTGTAGTTGGCTAGTTGTTAAATTCGATTTTCTTTTGTGATCCATTTATTTATTTATTTATAGTTGAATTGATTTTGATTCATGGTGTGTATAAATTTGTCATATAATCTAATGCCCCTCCTATTAGGAAGGCCAATTTGTTTTTATTTTGTTGGCAGTGTTTGTGGAATAACTTAATAAGGTCAATCTGATGCTCCATCGATATCTATAAACGTTAAAATTATATCAATAATAATAAATGACGAACTTTTCTTTATTAAAAAAAAAATCAACAAGAAGTCTTATTCTATAGCTATCGGGTGATTTACCTTCTCAATTAGTTGAGTCGTTAATTTTCTTTTCAGTTCAACTAGGTATTCTTTAAAAATTGTACAATATTTAACATTTTATTACAATAATTTAAAAAAATAAAACAAACACATCTAAAAATTTTAAATAGATTTAGTGTCTTTTTAAAATTAAATACACATTCAAAATATAAACTAAATAAAACAGAAATTTAAAATTTTAATTTTAATTTTAAATTTTTGTTTTAAATTTAATATATTTAATTATTAATATATTACAATTTAAATACACATCCAAAAATCAAATTAGTTAGAATTCAAAATTTCAAATTTAAAATTCTAAAATAAATCTTAAACCATCTTAAATCACTAGTAAAATCTTCGCTTTGTAAAGATCCAAAAGCTGCAACGCCTCCCCCTCCTCGTCTGTGGCCGCTTTCGTCTTCTCCCGCATTGCGCACTCCTCTGCGACGATCTCCTCCTTCGGCGACGCGTTCTTCCCCGCGACGCGCACTTCTCCTGCACACACCCCGTGCCTCCTCAATCGATGGGCTCCTCCCCGTCCCTGGTCTCCTATCTCGCGCCACGCACAACCGCCCCCTTCTCCCGCGCCTCCCCTATCTCTTCCCCCACGTCGCACTCCTTCTGTCTCTGGTAATTCTGCTTGCAAAATTCTAAAAAAATTTGGTTGAGTTCATTCATAAAGATATGTTATCCTTCTTTTTCCACTTAATAAAAAGTTCTATTTTTTAAAATTTATGTATAATATTGGAAGTGTTTGTGTTTTTTTTCTTTTTTTTAAATGTATTTGTGATTATAATTTTTTTTCACACTCATATGTTTGATTTGAAAGTTGTAATGTTAACCTAATTTGGATGTGTCAATACTTAATTTTGGATGTGTTTATTTTGTTCATTATGTTCTTATGTACATATATAAGTTTTTTTACATGAGTTTTGGATGTGTTGATAAAATATTTAGAGTGTATTCTTATAATTTTGGATGTATATTTGAGTTTAATTTTTTTTTGTATTCAATATGTAATTTAGAACTACAATGACAATAATTTAGATGTGTTAATACATAATTTTAAATGTATTTATGTTGTTTATTTAATTTTAGATGTGTTTTTGGCATGAATTTTAAATGTTTTGAATAAAAAAAATAATTGAAGTGAGTTTAATTAATTTTGAAAATTTCACTGATTTTTTAAAAATTAGTACACAAAAAGTTGTTACGAATATTATGGTTTGGTTTGCAAAATCCTTTTTTATTGCAAGTGGTTACAAATTTTACGGTGACAAGTATTCAAAACAAGAGT
>NC_029787.2:109763423-109771492 GCF_000816755.2 Arachis ipaensis
TGAAATTACACAAAAATAACATTTTTTTCTTATTTTCATACTTGTAATAAAGAGAAAAATTTTTTAGTGGAGTCCACACCAAAATTTTTTTTCCTTTCAATATTCTTAAGTATCCAAACAAAAAAAAATAAAAATTTTCACTCATTTTTTTTCATTCTTTTTCTTTTCTCTTATTTTCTCTTAAACTAAACATAATGTAAAGTTAAATCATGCACAACAGAAAAAACTAATATAACATTTTAATGTTGTTTTAATTTAATAAAAAATGATAGATATAGTATTCATTTGTTAGAGCTAACTAGTTTATCTAATTATTTTATATATTATTTTAGTATTGATGAATCACTCAAATATTGGTGATTTGGTGTTTAACAAACTTTTAGGAGTCTTTGTGACACAAACAATTCGACAGAAGTGTATTGTAGAGAAAAATATTTTTTTTTATTTATAAAATACCATCAGCATAAAACGTCGCTTTTTATTTTTGTTATAGAGTTAAGAATGGTGTAGAACATCGATATGGGTACATAGGTGCAATACATGAATGTAGTATCAACAAAACTAAAATCGGACGGTCCGAATTTAGAGTAGATAATCGGACGGTCTGATTAGAGAGACACAAATCGGACCGTCCGATTTGTGTGTTGTAGGCCAGGTGTCGAGCATGCAGCCTCCTCTAGCAGTGTTGTCCCTCCATGCCTATCTCCCCTTCAATCCCCACTCTTCTTTAGAAGTTATTTTCTTTTTCGGTAACTCAACTTTTATCATTTCCTCTCTTCTTCTTCATCTTCACTATCATAAATTTTTGCTTCTTCTACTGTAAAAAAAATTACAATACCAAAAAAAAATATAAAAATGTTGATCGTCCTGAACTACATATTATCAATTATCTCTGTCATTCTGATTATGTAAGTTAATTTTTTAAAATTTTTTTATTTTAATATTTATGTTATTATTATTACAGATTTATTATTATTATTAGAAGTTTAAGAATGTATATTTAAGGATTAGTTAAAAATATATATATTTAGATTTAGTTAGTTGTAATGAATAATAATGTTTGAATTAGATTAATATGATTAGTTAGTCAAAAATATAATTGGTGATCTAGGAATTATTATTATCCGTTCAACTATGAATATGTAAATAAATAATTATGTAACAAAAATTTTATTCAAATATTTACGTAACAGTATGTTGGAGTTAGATTAAATAATTAGTATTATTAATAATTATTAATATTCTTGATGTAAATATTTGAATTAGCATTATTATAATAAATTAATTAGCTACTATTATTAGAGAATTAGTTCGATCGAAATGTTTTTAATAATGATAGTTAAATAATTAGTAAGTTAGTTGTTTCTATATATATGCGCATCCATGTTAGTTACTAAATTAGTATTAGTCCAATAAATTAGTTATTATTATTAGAGAATTATAAACTTTTAGTATTGAATTAGGGTTTACTATTGATTTACTAATAATTTGTTATATTTTTGTAGAGTTCACAAAATTTGACATGTAATTACCTATTGCCTCTAGATAGATACAATCATGCAGTAGAGGAGCATTTACGGTTCACCGATTTTTATTATGTTTCTTAAATTGGAATAGTTCAATGCCAGAAATCACTAGTAAATGCTCTTGTCGAGAGGTGGCATCTAGACACACACATATTTCACCTTTCAGTTGGTGAGTGTGCTGTGATATTAGAAGATGTGGCTTTGATTCTCGGTCTTTCGACAAACGGTATGCCAGTGACAGGAGTGACTATGAGTAGTCAGGAAGCCTTAGAGGCTGAGTGTTTGCACCATTTTGGAATTGCACCGAGAAAGTCAGACTGTAGAGGAAGCTTTATAAAATTGGTATGGCTTCGGGATTTAAAGGAGTATTTACAATGCATTGATGAAGACAGTATTCAGAGGTACGTGAAGTGCCACATTATGTTGTTATTTGGTATGATATTGTTTGGAGACAAGTCTGGGGCAGCTGTGCACTGGAAGTTTCTGCCTTTACTTCGTGATTTTGGCAGTATCGGACAGTATAGTTGGGGATCAGCATGCCTAGCACACCTGTACAGGTCGTTATGCAGGGCTTCTCGTTTTGACTGCAAGGAAATCGACGGTCCGCTAACACTGTTGCTAGCTTGGGCTTGGCTCCGTCTACCACATCTTGCGCCGGTTCCTAGGGAGCCCCACAGTTTTCCGCTTGCAAACAGGTAACATTATTAACTTACATCGTATATTCATATTTAGCATCGTATTGTGTTAATGAAATAAATTATCTTAGGTGGCATAACTGGGACCGTGGAGGTGGATGCTATAGATATCTTAGTCTTGCTCACTTTAGGAAGGCATTTGATGATCTTCAGGAAGGCCAGGTTTGTTTTGATTAAAGGAGTATTTGTTTTCATTTTAGTGTAATTGTTAGATGTTTAGTAATTATTTGTTTCTTTTATTGTGTGCAGTTTGTGTGGCAGGCCTATGCCGTTGATCGCATTGAGCCAGACACAATTCCTCCAAAAATCTACATTGACTCAGTTGTGTGGAGCGCTACGGTGCCATTAGTATCATTTGAATGCATTGAGTGGCATGCAACCGATCGGATTACGTGATAGTTCGGTTTCATTCAGGTAGTTCCTCACCAGGAACGGAGTTTGGATATGGAACACGGGGAAGTCCTTACTGGTCCTAAGAATCTTGACTGGGCCACAGTCCCGACTCATTCATTTTGGGTGATGCAGTGGACAAATAGGTATAATCACGTTCTTACTGAGATTCCAGTGCCTCCACAGCATCCTTTAGAGATTTACATGCATTGGTACCGTACAAAATATGGCAACCACTTGAACTTGTCGGATCTTGTAGTGCAAGAGAATGATGAACCACAGCCACCGCCTCGGATCGTTTTTGGGTGAACAACACATTAAGCCTGTAGAATGTTGCTTTGACAAGTGCAGTGATAGGAAAATTTCGTGCACCCTTCAAGACTGGGTTTATGCATTCCACTAGGTTCGTGGTCATGTGACCCCATCGGTAACCCCCGTCGAATACCAATGCATACTGTTCGCGGGGGATACGACTTAACCAGTTAGTATAAGCCTCGTCCCGTTCCCGTAAATGCTGAAAACACAACTCGTACTCGCAGACTATCCTTGAATATCCTGTGTAATAAGAAAAAACAGAGGAAAAAATAGATGAGAATCACTGTATGGAGATAACTCTGTTAATTATGAACTTCGAATTACTAGATGTTACCTATATTGACCACAAGTTTCTGCAGATAAGGTGCCTTAAACTTTCTCAAAAAATTCGACTTTATATTAGGGGTGTTCATGGTTTGGTTAATCAAAAAACCAAACCAATTTTTTGGTTAACCAAATATATAGTATTGGTTAATTAACCAAATTGGTTTTACATGATGAAACCGGTTATTAACCGGTTAGTAAATTTTAAAACCGGTTTTTAACCGGTTATTAAAATAAAAACCGGTTTTTAAAAAATAACCGGTTTTTTACCAAAAAACCGGTTTTGTACCAAAAAACTGGTTTTTGTACCAAAAAATTGGTTTTTATACCATAAAATTGGTTTTTACATGTAAAAATATATTTTTACACAAAAATTAATATTTTTACATATAAAACCCAAACTTTTACACAAAAAACCGGTTTTTGTCCCAAAAACCGGGTTTTATACTAAAAAATTGATTTTTATACCATAAAATTGGTTTTTACATGTAAAAATAGATTTTTACACAAAAATTAATATTTTTACATACAAAAACCCAAAATTTTAAACTTTTTTTTAATTGAATTTTTTTAATCTAATTTTTTCTTTCTAAATGATACGAGTAACATTTGTAAATAATGAAGTCCCTTCCATTGCTTTCTTCTCTCTCTCATTCTCTCTCCCCTCTCTCTTTCTCTCTCTTTGTCCTCTTTCTCTCTCTGCTTCTCTCTCTCTTATCCTTCTTCTCTCTTCTTATCTCTCTCCTTTTTTCTTTCACCTCCTCTATCTTCGCCTCATCTCTCTCTTCTCTCTCGCTTTAGAGAGAAGAGGAGAAAAGAGATAGAAGAGGGATAGAGATTGAGAGAAGGTTGAGAAGGAAAGAGAAAAGAGAGCGTAAGAAAAGAAAGAGGAGAAGGAGAGAAAATGAAGAGAGGAAGAGGAGGAGAGAGAGAAAGAAGAAAAGAAAAGAGAGATGAGCGAGAGAGAGAAAGAGAGAAAAGAAAAAAGAGAGAGAGAGAAAGAGAGGGGAGGTAAAGGAGAGAGAGAGAGAGGAAGGAGAGGGGAGAGAGAGAGAAAGAGAGAGAGAAGGGAAAAGAGAGGAGAAAGTAGAGAGATATGGGAGAGAGAGAGAAAAGGAGAGGAGAGGAGAGAGAGAGAGAGGAGGGGAGAGATAGAAAAAGGGAAGAGATGATTAGAGAGAGAAAGGAGAGGAGAGAGAGGAAGAGAGAGAACGTAGGGGGAGAAAGAGGGCAAGGAAAGAGAGAGAGAGAGAGAGAGAGGAAGTGATAGAGCAGAGAGAAGGAGAGAGAGATAGAGAGAGAAGGAGAGAAAGAGAGAAAGAGAGAGGGAGAGAGAGAAAGAGAGAGAGAGAGAGAGAGAGAGAGAAAGGGGAGAGAGAGGAGGAAGAGGGGAGAGAGAGAGAGAGAGAGGAAGGAGAGAGAGGGGAAGGAAAGGGGAGAGAGAGGGAAAAGGGAGAGAAATAGGGGAAAAGAAGAGAGAGATAAGGGGATAGAGAATAGAGAGAGAGAGAGAGAGGATAGGGAGAGAGAAAATGAGAGGAGGAGAAAGAGGAAAATGAGAGAGAGAGAGAGAGGAGAGAGAGAGAGGAGGGAGAAAAGGGAAAAGAGAGATAGGAGGAGAGAGAGAAGGGAGAGAAAGAGGAGAGAGAGAGAGAGAGAAAGAGAGAGAGAGAGAGAGAGAGAGAGGAGGGAGAGTAGGGAAAAAGAGAGATAGGAGGAGAGAGAAAAGGGAGAGAAAGAGGAGAGAAAGAGAGAAAGAGAGAGAAAGAAGGGAGGGAGAGAGAGAGAGAGAGAGAGAGAAAGAGAGAGTAAAGGGGAGAGGGAGGGAGAGAGAAAGGGAGAGGAAGGGGGAGAGAGAGAGAGAAAGAGTATGTAATTTGGTTTTGAAATTAAGTTTTGATTTTAATTTGGTTTTGGTTTTGGTTAACCGATTAAAAACCGGTTTTTTTTTAATTTGGTTTTGGTTAACCAATTCTAAAAAATATGGATATGGTTTTTAAATTGTTTCATTAAACTGGTTAACCAAAATGTGGTTATGGTTTTTTAACCGGTTAACCACATTTTGGTTTTTTTATGAACACCCCTACTTTATATGCCTGATGCAAATCATGTGGAAGGCTCTGGGAGGCGACCAAGTTCCGTTACTGCGGGCCACAGCTGCATTGATGGATTCATGTCGATCAGAGATCAGTCCCACACCATCTCGAGTCACCACATGTTGTCGCAGGTTACTAAGAAAAAAGTGCCATGCATCAGAAGTCTCTCCCTCCACAATAGCAAATGCAATTGGGACGATATTGTTGTTATCATCCTGTGAAACTGCAACCAACAGACAACCCTTATACTTTCCGTACAAGTGGATCCCATCTACCTGGACAACGGGTTTACAATGTCTGAATGCTCTAATACATGGGTAATAACTCCAGAAGACTCGATGCAACACCCGGATATCAATAACCAAGTCATCACCTTGATATGCATGCATAGTCTCAAAATGGACGACTGCTGATGGCTCCTTATGACACATTGCCTCAAACCATATGGGCAAAGCTTCGTACGATGCTTCCCAACCTCCAAAAATTTTTTTCACTGACTTTTGCTTTACCAACCATGCTTTCCGATAGCTGATGGTGTAATTGAACTTTGACTGCACTTCCGCAATAACTGATTTCACCTTTATCGAGGGGTCAGCCTCAACCAACGGCTTTATCGCTTCTGCAATAGTGTTTGAATCCAGCTTCGAATGATCCTGAGAAATGGTTGCTCTGGTACAAGTGTGACTACCATTATACCTCCTTATAACCCAACAGTACTTTCTGCTGATCATGCTAACCCTGATAAGCCAATCACAGCCTGATCCATACTGCGTACACTTGGCATAAAAGGTCAGCGGCTCCGACTCATACACTCTGTAGTCTACACCTCTTCGAATAGTATAATCTTTCATCGCCATAATAACAGCTTCCCTGGAACTGAATTCTATTTCCATGGAAAATTCACCATCTGCCAATAGGAATTTTTGCCACAAAAACAGTCGTACCTTAAAATTTTATAAACAAATATTTAATAACTGAAATTAAAAGTCAAATCTCTCTATAACTTGTAAATCAATCATACCAAAAATTTCATACTAACATAAATAAATTTTCATATGTCAAATCAATATCTACCATCATATTAATTTATAGTTTAATATTAATATAAAAAATCAATACTCACTACAGTTATATTAATATAAATAAATTTTACATCAAGTAATTATCTCAATTTTACATCACGTACTTGCATTCATATATTGAGGAAACTCCGGAGCATGCATGGCTTCCAAATCCAACGCTCGCATGAAAGATGGTTCCTCAAACGGATGGTCGTTTGCCAATGCATTTTCCACGTCTGTCACATTTGCCTCCATAGTGCCATCACCTTGAACTTCGTCTCCCTCTGGACCAACAACTTCGTAATTGCTTTCAAACTCTTCTTCACTGTTACTAATGTAATCTTCCCGTTCGATATTTCGGTCGGCCTCAAATTGCTCAAACTCAATATACAACTCAATGAACGGCATCTAAGCGCGACTTTCCATATACACTGAAAACATCTCTTGCATGCTCGCTTCATCAGTTATATATTTGGTTTGAAATTGAATGAATCCGCCAAATACCGGTATAGGATACCTGTATAAAATGCATGATATTTTTCTTGACACCTCATAATCTATCTTCTCATAAATCACACCTTTTAGTTCCTCGAATGAGATTATGAATGGAATAACAATATCTAATGGATTTTCACAGAAAAATTTCACTCCTTCAGATGTTTGTAACAAAATCTGACCAAAATAATATATTTTTAACAGGACTCTATCATCCATATTTCTCACTCACATTACTATAAACTCCACTCTCAGTTTTTTAACACTCAACTGAAACAATGGAGATACACCTCAAGGAAGAAGAATAACAGCTCGAAAGAGAAGAAGAGATTTAGAAACTCGACCGATTTGCATTTTGCGAATTTAAAAAAAAAATTAATCCTACTGAAATCGGACGGTCCGATTACAATGTCCCAAAATTCAAAATTTTCCCTCCACACAAATCGGACCGTCCGATTTGTGACCCCAAAATTTCATAACAAATAAATCGAACGGTCCAATTTCTCACTTCTAAACTTGAAATAAAGCTGTCCCACGTACCTGTATTGCACCCCCATGTCCATAACGAAGTATAACACACATACATTTTCAATATAAAAAAATGAGTCGTAAAACGTATTGTCAATATGCGAGAGTGTATTATAAGAAAAAAATTTTTTTTTGTTAGCAAAAATACAATTTATAGGACGTATTGTCAATCTGTGAGAGGTGTATTGTCAATTTCTAACTTTCCGTTAAACAATTTTTTGTCCAATATGTGTGTTTCACACAACAATATCAAAATAAAAAATTGAATTAGTTTATACACGTTACAATATATTAATGGCACAGATTCCTCTTCTTTCGATCTACTTATCTATTTATAACATATAAAAATTGATACCAATTTTCTACACAACAAGTTTAAGCCATTTTTTTAATAATGTCATATTAACAATTTAAATTAGGGATAAATATTGTTTTGGTCCCTAACGTTTAGAATTAGAATCGAAACCGTCCCCAACGTAATTTTTTATTTAGAATCGTTCTTAACATTTTATTTCGTATTAAAATCGTTCTTTTTAATAAAATTTTTAATTTATTACTAAAATACCCCTATTCTAATAAAAAAATTATAAAATTAAAAAAAAGAACGTGGGGAGAAGGGAGAAAGGAAAAGGGAAAAGG
>NC_029787.2:109771498-109772334 GCF_000816755.2 Arachis ipaensis
GGAAGAGAGGGAAGGGGGAAGGGAAGATGAGGGGAAAGAAGAAGAGGGGGAGGGGGGACGGCGCCGGCGAAGCTTGGAGTCGCCGTCGCCGTCAGGAATCAGAGCTCGCGAGGGAGAGAGGAGACGCGAGCCAGGGAGAGAGCTTGGCTCGTTTCGCGGTGGGTGGCGTGCGAGGAAGGAGAAAGGACGAAGTGCGAGGCAGTGACAGAAGGGGAAGAGGCACAGGCAGTGCCGGTGGTTCTGCTTCGGCTCATGCATCTGCATCTGCTTCTTCTTCTACATCTGCTTTCGATTCTGCTTCTACATCTGCTTCTTCTTCTGCTTCGGCTTCTGCATCTGCTTCTTCTTCTGCATCTGCTTCTAATTCTGCTTCTGGATCTGCATCTGCTTCTTCTTCTGCTTCTGTGTCTGTGTCTGCTTTTGTTTCTGCTTTGCTTCTGCTTTTGATTCTGATTTTGATTTATTATTTTTCTGATTTCATTGTTGTTGTGTGTTGATTTTATTGTTGAATTTGATATTGTTGTTTCTGAATTTGAATAATGTGTTATTATTGGTGTTCTTGAATCTGTTATTAATATTTGATGGGAGTAAGGGAGGTGTTGATGGTGGTAAAAGTGCTGGTGGTGGTGGAGGGTATTTTTGTCCGTAAAAAGTTAAAAGGACGATTTTAATACGAAATAAAACGTTAAGAACGATTCTAAATAAAAAATTACGTTGAGGACAATTTCGATTCTGACCCTAAATATTAGGGATCAAAACAATACTTACCCCTTCTAATTACTTGTAAAAAAATAGGAATCAACCAATCATATTTTAATAAAAAATTAAAAAAAAGG
>NC_029787.2:109772341-109781117 GCF_000816755.2 Arachis ipaensis
TAACTAAAACATAAAATTATAATTAAATATAATAAATATATACATTAAAAGTGTCATAATAATAATTATTATTATTATAAAAAATTTCAATTATAAATATTCAAATTCACAATTTATACATGATGTATAGAGCTTTTAGTACTATATTATTTGGCCTACCTCTTACTACTATTAATTCATTTCTTAATATCAGGTATGAATTGTCAAAAACTCCCGTAAATTAAACAAGTTCAAATTTAATATATCTTCTTACTAAATATATTCAAATATATTATGAATATAAAATTAATTCAAAACTTTATTCAATCTAATAAAATTTATATTTAAATTAAAATATCTAAATTAACCCTAACATAATTTGGTTTTGCAAATATACCAAATTCTCTTTTTCTTTCTTTTTACTCTTATTAAGAGTAACATAATAATATTACATATACTTTAACCATTATTTTCTATTCAATTTTTTTTGTTCCAAATTTAAGAATTGATAACAAAAATTGAATTACAAATCAATTTTTTTCAGAATTCAATTCAATTCCATCTCATTAAAATTTCTAAACACATTCATTATCTTTTGAGTTTTAAGTTACACATTATGAAAAATTTTGTTCTATTATTCAATTTTTTTTATGCTTAAAGTTGCAACTATATATAAAAATGTGTTTGAAAGATTGTCAATGCGTGAAAGTCAATACAAATCTTTGCCTATTGATAAGAATTGGAATATGGCAAATGAAATTTTTCAAAGATTAAAGATTTTTTTTATGTGACTAAATTATTTTCTGAAACAACTTATCATACATCAAATCTTTATTTTTCTAAAGTTTGTGTGATTAAGTTGGTTTTGATGAAGTGAAAAAATTATGAAAATGAGGTAATTGAAGTAATGGCTACATGATAGCTAAGTTTGAAAAGTATTGGGGTGTGATTAATGTAGCTATGTCTATTGAGACTCTTTTAGATCCTAGGTACAAGATGTATTTGTTAAATTTTTTTCCATAAAATATATGGTGAGACGAAAGCATGTGATGTAATTGGTCAAATGAAAAAGATAGTGCAAGATTTAGTTTTAGAATATGCAACAAAGGAAAGAGAGAGAGAGACCAAGTTACTCAATTAGATATGCCGCCGCCACCACCAATTCCATCTAGTTCAAGGGAGAAAAAATTTTGTTATAAATCTTGGCAAGCTGATTTTGCTGCACATGCAAGTGAGGAATATTCATTTATTGATACAAAGAGCGAGTTGAATTATTATATTGAAAGAGACCAGTGCCACAAATTGAGCATAATTTTGATATCTTAAATTGGTGGGAATCAAATGGAGCAAAGTTTCCTACTTTGCAAGCTATTGCTAGAAATTTTTTGGCAATTCTTATCTCTAAAGTTGTCTCTGAATCTTTATTTAGTACGGGTAGTCGATTTATTACACCACGTTATAGTAGGTTGCACCCGAATACATTAGAGGCTTTAATGTGTAATTAAGATTGGGAATAAATGACCATTTGTACCCATGAAAGATGATAACGCTGACCTATGTACCCATGATAGATCGAAACTGATCTTGTACCCACGAGAGTTGCCCTCCGTGTGACAAAAATACCCTGTTTTGGTTAAGTGCTTGCTTCGTTATTATCCGAACCTACGTGGCAACCCTCCAAAATCCTATCCCTCTTCAATTTCATTTCTAATTTCAACCACCCATCCCTATTTCATAGCGGCAGCTTCCTCCTCCTCTGCCGCCACCACTGCTCTTCCGTCTCTTTGCACCTTCGTCTCATCCTCACGCTCTCTTTCCCAACTCTCCCTCTTTTTTAAACCCTTCTCCATCGCTGGTGTTCGACTTTTCGCAAAATCAACACCATCTATCAACTCTATTACGCGCTTGTATTTCTGCCACGGATTCTTCTCATCCCTCCCATGGACCATGCCAGCTCCGAAACGGAATAGTCTAGAAGCTCTTTATAGTCTTCTATGTCTAGTTGCTCGCAGTTACTCACGGAGAACGTGGTGAACTTTGTTCATCGAGTGCAGCGCTCAACACGGAAGTAGGGCTTGGGGGCTGATCTCGACGAGCTCGTTTTGGATGTTGGTGAGGCCTGAGTTTTGGTTTTCGATGTTCATGCAGGCTTGTGCAATAATGGAGTTTAGTTTTGGACTTCGATGCTGATGAAAGTGAAGCCTCAAATGATGAGGGTAAAAGCATGAAGATGGAAAAGAGATTAAGCAAAGCCATTATTATTTGCTAAATTATTATTTGCTAGAGTAGTGAAAAATTAGTAGGATATGTGTTTGTATTTGTGTTGTTCAGAACTAACTTTTATTTATAGACGAGTTTTTGCTTTTGGAGTTCAAGTGCTTTTCTTGAGAGTAATATTATTCACATTCACTTTGTACTTTTTTTTTTCTCTGGACAAAAGTGCCAAGTAATTCCAAAGCTTGCTTTTGATGGAGGCATGGCATGGTATTTTCCATACCCATAGATGTTTTGTGATTGTTTGGAGCTTCTCACTGATTGATGAAGGGGGTTTGGAAAAGAGGGAGAGTTGGGATTTGGGAAGGAAAGCGCGGGAATGATCGATAGTGCCAAGTAACGGAAAAGCAGCAGTGGCGGCAGAGGAGGAGGAAGCTGCCGTCATAAAAGAGGAATAGGTGGTTGAAATTAGAAATGGAATTGAAGAGGGATATGGTTTTGGAGGGTTGAGGTGCCACGTAGGTTCGGATAATAATAAAGCAAGCACTTAACCAAAACAGGGTATTTTTGTCACATGGAAGGCAACTTTTGTGGATACAAGATCAGTTTCGATCTATCATGAGTACATATGTCAGCGTTATCATCTTTTATGGGTACAAATGATCATTTATTCTTAAGATTGACTTTAAAATGAATTTGGCACCACAACTAACATAGGATTTGAGTGCTACACAATGTGATAAAAAAAAGGATTTAAAATTATGTTTTTATAACATAATGAATTATGTCTAGTTGTTTGTGAATATGTTTGATATCAAATATTTGTTGGTTATTACAATTTAAGTTTTTGAAGACTATAAAAATTATGTTTGTATTAACAATTGAAGATAATTTTTATTTTTTTTATTTTTTTTAATTTCTTTAATTTTTTCAATTTTTATTATTTTTTAGAAAAATCCGCGAATGTCCACAAAAACTCAAGTCTCCAATGAATGCAGAATCTCCGTCGCCATCCCTACGAGCAAGCCTTATCCTCACTTAAATGAAATGAATGAACGAAAGAATGCTGCTTGTTGCTAGAATCTTATCAGATGCACTGAGAACCATCCATTACAATTTACTAGATTCAGAAAATTTTCCTTTTCAACGTTTCTTTAAAGGTGGAAACTCAGGTGCAGTCGACTTCACGTAAAATTGATAACTGAGAGCCGTTAGATGATTTGACTGATTTGACTAAATTTTCATTTAACGGCTCTTAATTATCAAAACTTCACGTGAAGTCCACTGCACTGAGTTTTCACCTTCCTTGAATCATGTCCGCATCACGTGATGCCAAATGACAAATTGCAACGGCTTCAGCAACCCCCTCCACAATAATAAGTTCCTTTCACACCAAAACCTTTCATGAGTTACATGGTCAATCACATTGTTCCACATGCCACACTAGACCCTTCAGATTGAAGTTAGTTATAATGCTGCTTCTTTTGTAACTACCAAAACAGTTGCATTTGCACCATACCAGGATATATTATTACAATGTTAGTTGCTTTTCCATGTCATGCCATAAATAAATAACACTTTCTATCTGTGTTCTAGTTTAGTTGCACTTACGAATCCACAGATTGCAATGTTTGGGGGAAAGATTAGTAATGGTAACAGAACTATTCTGCATGATCTGTATGAGAAGCACAGTCAGAGCCCTTACTATGATAATCTTTCTCGTCCCATCTCCGATTTGCTTCCTCCATTCATTGCTGCTGGAATCAGGGGTATTACTAGCAACTCCGCGGTACTTTATGATTTATCTTCATCAACATCTTTAACAGAAAACTTCTTTTGTGTATTGCATTTAATTCCTTTACAATCTTCTTACTTGGCAGATTTTTGAAAGAGCCATAACTTTGTCAAATGCTTACAATGAACAGTTGATGTAAGTTTTCTTTTGTACTTGATTTTCAATACATAATGTTTTGCATAGAATATAGATTTGAAGTAGGTTGTGATATACTTTTTTATCTACTTTATCTCTTATGATTAAGCCAAAGGTATAAACTCTAGATAAAAAAATTTGGGTAAATTCTATTGAATCAAATTGGTGAACTCATTATTCTGATCTTCCGTATTGAGAAAAAAGATTCAGACTTGTGACACAGAAATTCGTTGACTGTTAGTAACGTAATTCAAAGGGCTAATAATTTGATTTGTGGTCAATCAGGAATTTGGTAGGGTCAGGGAAGGACTTAGAAAGTGCCTATTGGGAAGTGGTCGTAAAGGACTTAAAGGATGCATGCAAACCCTTGGAGCCAATTAATGAAAATAATGGGTTACATGGGTATGTTTCTGTTGAAGTTTCTTCAAAACTTGCAAATAACACCAAAGGGACAACTGAGGCAGCAAAATGGCTTCACAATAGGATTGGATTTCCAAATGTTTATATAAAAATACCTGCAACTAAAGAGTCCATCTCTTCTGTAAAGGAGGTCATTTCTCATGGAATAAGTGTAAATGTCACTGCAAGTTGTTATGCGCATTATGATGTCACCAAAATTTTATCCTTGCAGCATACAGAAGCAACAATATGCTCATTGTTTTTGTGTATTTTTTAACAGCTTATATTCTGTCTCTCTCAATACGAAGCAGTAATCGATGCTTACTTGGATGGTCTTGAAGCTTCTGAGATGGCTGATCTCTCAAGGTTTCAAGTTCTGCTGCTTTCTACATCAGTAGAGTGGACATTACAATTGACAAGAAACTTGAGCAACTTGGTACTTCTGAGTTTCTTGATCTTAGGGGAAAGGTATGATTAGAACCAATCATAATGCTGACTTCACCTAATGAGAAAATACTTAGTTGTTTTTGTTGTATAAATATCAGACAACCAAATAATGTTTGGTTTACTTGACAATTCCTCAGTTGCACAAGCAGTTTTGCCGTACCAGCTTGACCAGAAAAAGTTTTAGGTCCCGCGATGGGAGTGGCTGGAGAAGAGAGGTGCCAAGAAGCAGAGGTTGATGTGAGCATCAACCAATGTGAAAAGTGTAGTATACCCTGACACCTTATATGTTGATTCTCTTATTGGACCAGATACAGTAAGCCATATCAGTTGCCTTTCTATATTTACCTTGAATAATGTGTTTGTGATAATATAAATATAAGATAAGATTTACAAAGGTAACAAATGAAAAAAAAAAAACTCACAGCCAACAATTATAGATGAATGTAGGTTAGTAAATGCTAAGATTATCATCTCATTGTAAGAAGAAAAACTCTTATTTTTTATGTCTCCACAGATATCAACTATACCACCCCAAGCTCTTGAAGCATTTATGGAGCATGGTACTCTTTCAAGGATCATTTATTCAAATGTATCAGAGGCTGAAGGAGTTTACAATGCAATTGAGAGGCTGGGGATTGATTGGAGTTCTGATGGATCACAACTGGAGCATCAAGTGTTGGATTCTTTCACAAAAAGCTTTGACAATGTTCTTCACTGCTTGAAGGCTAAGCATAGTGATCTCATCAGCATATAGAATATATTTTAAGATTATAGACCCTTCTACATTTCAAGTTTATCAGTAAAACTCAATGCCAAAGATATATAGATTAGGCACCTTGCTTGCTGTTATGTACCTTAAACTATATCACCTCATAATTTTTTACTTTAATTTGCCCCCTATGAACAACATAATCACTAAACTCACTCTTGCAGTCTTGCCTGTAATAAATTAGGAAAGTTTCATGATACAAATTTTGTTTTGTGAGATTAAAAGTTATTACTTATTAGTAGTAAATCTAGAAGAACTTGTGCTGGATAAGAAGAGACGAACGAAAAAACCATTCTTTCCACACAAAACCATTCTCTTATCTTCTTCATCTTCTTCAGAGAGATAGAAAAAGGAACAGCAAAGAAAGTAGCAAAAAATGGCACAGGCAGCCACAGCAATGGCCTCAACACCACTGCAAAGTGTGGCCCTTGTTCAGTAAATGGTGGTGGTGGATTACGACCACCCTTGAAATGGAACCCATGACTTCGGGTCTCAAGTCATCGTTCTTCTCGGGCTCAATCAACCTCTTGCATCATCCCAATTAGAAACACCTTACTTCAGCAGCACCAAGGATTTCCATGGCGATTGCGGGGCTTGTCTCATTCTCAATCATGATATGATGATATACACGTTGTTTGAACTTCGAAATCCGAAATTTTCATGGTGATAACGATAGGACTCCCTTTGATAAGTTGCATGATAACTACTTCTGCCCCGGTAATTATTTTTTCCTCTGCTTAATTTCATCAAATACTTCATTACATAAGCACCAAGAAGATTTAAGCCTTATGCACCAGCTGTCACAAGAGTTGCAAATGATACATCCGTTAGAAAGGCAGAGCTCCAGAGGGATGAAGCCGTTGGGTGAATCCTCCATCTTTTTCTTTTTGAAGGATATGCAAGAAAAATTGAATTACACAAACATTGCTGGATTTAACTTTTATTTCTTACTGCAATTTTGGTGGGAATTGCAGCACTTGTTGGATTGTACTTCTACCTCAACACCCAATACTAGGTTGCACTCCTCATTACCTCTGAAATGTGGCGTTTAATGTGTTACTCTTGTTTTCTTTTCTTTCTTTCTTTTTGTACCTTATGTTTCATTCATAGAGGAATACATTATTGGTCATGTTTATAAACCCTGGCTAATCAAGAGTGGAAGAGTTCATTTCACTCTCTTCAGTCTCCATTCACATTATTAAAAAGAGCAATATATTTTTATATTTTCAACAATGTCGACAAGAAAGATGGTAGAGTTTTCTAAGATTTGATGCAAAGAATTTCTTCCCATGATTTATACAGGAACATTCTCCAAAAGAGAGAAAGAATTCTTGAAAATAACATGCAATGAAGCTATGGCATCAGCTTGAATGACATATACACGGCCATTCGTACTCGCTACTTAAAGTTCCCAAAGGGCTATAATAACAGTTCATATCATTCTAAACAACATTGATAAAGAACTTCAACTCAACTATTAAGCATGAGCAGTATGGCATGTATGGGGTATCCCTCTGATCAATGTCCCATGAGAAACAACATCAAGAGATGGTTCTAAGAGGGGGCTGCTTGTAAACAATACACAGATGCCTGCCAATTGGGATCATCAAGCACCGCACCAACCTCAAATGTCATCCATTCCTGGAATCACCCAATGGCAACAGCATTCATTACAAATTGTTGGGCTACGGTAAGGAGTTCTTAACCACCCAGGAAATTTTCGAGAGTAACTAAACGAGAAAAGATCAAATAAAAAGATATTATATTTAACTCAAAATCTTAAAATGTTAAAAGTAAATAAGAAGATATCACATCTAATTCAAAATTTCAAGGTGTTAAATTAACAGATTTCTTATTTTATAAACTTCTGGTTGTTTCTTGAAATGTTAAGTGACAAATGTAAAAAGTGTCATGAATTAATCTCACATTAAATTAAAAGAAAAAAAAAGAAAAAGTGAGTAATTTATAAGATAAAAACCCCAATAATTTGATAGCGTAAAATTTTGAATTAGATGTGGTGTATGTTGTCGCTGGTTCCTCCCAAACATTGCAGCAGAAATGGTCAAACATTCTTTTGACCCAGAAAGGTAGTAGCACCGTCGAGCCAGTTGGGGCGGAGAATGCCAACATCGAAATGGACCACCTTGCAGGTGGTGTTGAATGGGTGGAGGGTGCAGTAGGAGGTGCCGTTATCCCATTCGAGGTCGTAGGTGAGGACACCCAGCTGGTGCTGGATGATGTTGAAGTTGCGGCCGTTGGGCCAGTCGTACCATAAGTCTACCTTGTGCAGAGAACCGCTTCTGTTGTTGAAGAGCACCGAGTGGAATTGATCAGGCCATGTTGCTGGAAGTGGCTCCTCTGCCATTAACGGCGACAGCTGAAGAAACAGAGGAAGAAGTAGAAGAAACACACAGACGGGTCTAAGAGCATCTCCAATGAGAGTAAAAATTAAAGCCCAATTACTATTATGTAAGAAGGAAAGAAGGCTTATGCGTTGGAGTAGGAAGGAAGGGAGTTCCCACACAAATTCCAAGGAGGAGGAGTCCCTCTAAACAGGGACTTCTATGAAACAATCAACAATTTGGCAAGTTAGTTAGAAAATAAATAATTATATATAATGTTAATTAACTAAAGTTAGTTCCTCCTAATGGAGAAGAGAGATGCTTTGAGTTCCTATTTACTGTTGACGCAAAAGGTGATGTGGAGTTACTTTTTATGACAGGTGGGCCATAAACAGAAACTGAATGAGTTCCCTACTGGAAATGGTCTAATGCCGGTTGCAGAGGCCATTCTCGTGCTTTGCTGTGAGTATCAGTGCGAGTACCGAGCTCAATCCTCACTCGTCCTTTTTTCCTTTCTCTTTTTATCTTTTAATCGCAAATAAAGCAGGACCAATTCTATCCACGCTCCGCTTTGAGTATGAAATATGAATAGACTTTCGCAATATTTTTGTGGACATATTTAATATTTTATACATCATACATCTTTTATTTTTAATATTAAAATTAATTATAAAAAATATTAATAATATAAAGGTG
>NC_029787.2:109781924-109784138 GCF_000816755.2 Arachis ipaensis
CGTGTATATATCTACTTATAGTTTAATTATAAGTTTATAACAGAGCACTATATAGCTGAAAAAGTTTAGGAGGCAGTAACTTTGTTAAATTCTGATCAGCATGTAACCAGCAAAAAAAAGTGAACCATTGGATGAAATTTCATACCCATCTCACACCATTAAAACCATCATTGATGGCTATTTGATAGTTACAAATCACAAAGTTGCTGTCACCTAGTATTCCTCCTATATAGCTCCCTAACATAAGTAGTAGATCATTTGAGCATTAGCCTTTTGTCCAAACAAATAAATTCCGGGATGAGATTCTCTGTTAGAACAAAACGTCAAGATATCTCCACTTGCTAATACAAACCTTTGAGTTGCAGTTACCCGTTACTTATTTATAGTAATAAAAATAGTAAAAAAGGCATTTTTTTTCATTGTTACAAATGACAAGATCTTGTGTTCTCAAGCTACTGATTCCCAGCAATGGGACCGTCCCGACCTTTCTTGATATCATCCCAACCCCTTACCCATGGTTGGCCAGGTGTTGCTCTTGTTTCTGGGGAAGAATGGCTCTCAAGGTTCTTCATAACTCTTTCATGCATTGCAGCAAAAACCTAAGCAATAGATAACTCAAATGTGAATTTTAACCCCAAGGAAAGCAAAAATCAAATCAAACAAGTAACTTGAAACTCCATCAATTAAATAATGAAATGAAACTCACTGGATTACTGCTAACTGATTCTGGAGGTTTCTCCTGTCCAGATAGCCACTTCCATAGATCTGGATTCTCCTATAGAACAGAAATAGGATTTTGAAGTGCCATGACTCGAGCAAAGAAATATATCAACCAAACTAGCCTAGCAGCTCTCTATCTATTTCTTTTCCATCAGATCAGAGCTTGCAAAATAACAAAAACATCATATGAATTTTCTAACTCATCCTTCTCAGTTTACAGACTCGCAAGCTTGTTTGGAATCTGGATCCTACATGTGCAAGTTTGGAAGTTTTTTGGCAATAAATGTGATGTAGCCTAACTAGATTTTTTCAGATTAACCTCACTAGTTAAACAATGATGCAACTGCAAGTTAGAATTTTGCCTAGCTTGCAATACAAAATAGTTGCAATGATACATACATTCCAGAGATTCAAAACCAAAACCAAAACCAAAACCCTCCCTCTTATGGTATGTCTGATTGGATAAACGAGCTCCAGGTGTAATTTAACATACCAAACTCTAAAATGAAAATTTCCTATAAGCCTTAAAGATGAAACATCAATGGCAATCCAACCTGAATTGAATGTGAAAATGTTTCTTTCCCCTCAAAGGCACATATTAATCAAATGAAGTACATTTGTAGATAATCAGAATCAAAACACACAGTAATATATACAAATTTAATGGATAAGCGTGCAAACTTCAAAATTCCTGACCCTATCAATTACAATCAAGTTGGTGTAAATCAAAGAGTTCCATATCGTAATGACGGAGTTTAGGTGTACCAGTGAAATTAGAAGATAACATACTTGTGCAGTTGTACAATGGATCCAAGTGGAACTCAGATGATCCTCGGTAATATTTACAACCAATCAATACTAGAATGAAGGAAACTACTCATGGCGGTGAATTACCAAGGGAGGAAATGGGGAATTACCAAGTCGAGGACATGAACGAGAGCTCGAATACGATTTTCATCCAAGGAGTGAACATTGTCCTCCACCCATTTGCCGAGAACCAAGTCGAGTTCCAAGAACCCTCGTTGTTTGCTTCTATAAATTAGCCTGTTCAGAAAGAAAGAACAAAATCAAAAGAGGAAGAATAGAAAGAAAAGAGGGGAGGGGAAGGGGGACCTGTTAAACAAGCGCCTTTTGCTTTCTTCGTCAGACAAATCGATATGAAGGGAGAGAGGATCGGGAGGGAGGGAGCTGAAAGGAGAAGAAAGAGAATAGCGAGGAAGAGGAGATGCGGTGGGATTAGATGAAGTGAGGAATCTGCGGAGGTTGATAACACCTCGTCTCAGCGAACCCATTTGATTGCGAATGGGAAAATAGGAGGAATGAATGAGTGAAAATTGAATTGTGTTTTTAGTTGTATTTGTATGGCTTACACAGTACTACCGTGGCCCTCCTTCCTCCTGACACACCGCACTCATCTATTATTAATTTATTAGTTATTACGCCACACAAACTACTCTGTTTGTTTGCATGAACTTCTACAAAAATGTTTTTTCA
>NC_029787.2:109788221-109799937 GCF_000816755.2 Arachis ipaensis
ATGTTTTTTTAATACTTTTATTTTTTTAATTAAAAATTTATCAAACACACTAAAAAATAAAAAATAAAAAATCTTTTAACTTAATATCATCCCAACAAATACTTAAATTTCAATTCATTGTCTAGCATTCTCATTTCAAAAATTGTTGTGTATTAATTAAAGAGTAAATACTCAATTTAGTGGTTATCTATTTTTACAAACAAGGCCATTTTTATTTAAAAATAAGGGAGATTTCGATCTCCAACTTTTTATTTGGGATAATATGATTTTTTATTAAAAAATCTGTTAAATAGTAATAAAAATTAATTTTATAAAATTTTATATTTTTAGAATAAAGTATTAAATTAGTCCCTTACGTTTGGACATAATCTTTTAGATTTTAAGAGCAACTCCAACAAACAAGAAGTTGAAACCTATAACAGGAGCAGGAACTTAACGTTGGAGAGAAGAGAGAAGGAGTTCTTACACAGCTTTTGAAAAGAGTGAGTACCTTTGATTAGGAACTCATATTGTCCAATAATAACTTGCCACTTGGTAAGTTATTATAAAAATAATTAATTGTATAAAAGATCCTCTAAAGTTTGAATTTCACTTTAGAGAGTAAAGTGTGATTTTCTACCCTTGAATATTTTCTCTTTCATATTTATTATTTGGTCCCACCTATGAAATCAATGGTGAGAGATCACACTTTACTCTCTAAAGTGAAATTTAAACTTTAGAAAATCCAAATCCATTAAGTGGGACCACAAACAGAAACTAAAGTTAGTTCCTCCTAATGGAGAAGAGAGATGCTTTGAGTTCTTATTTACTGTTTATGACGCAAAAGCTGATGTAGAGTTACTTTTTATGACAGGTAGGCCATAAATAGGAACTGGAATGAGTTCCCTACTGGAGATGTCCTATTTGAATCCAAAAAAAATTCATTTAGCTTCAATATAGTCTCACTGTAAGGTCAAAGTTAAATAATTAACGGAAACAAGATTGATAATCTGGAGAACAAGTACAAGCTCCAGAGGCAAAAAATCAACCGTAGATGTATCAATACATTTATTTATCATTCTCTTTAGTTCTATAGAAAATATTTTATTTAAATTATAAAAAAAAAAAAATAAAACTTTTTGGATTCACATAGGACACTTTAAACTTTAAAACCAAAACAAAATTACCTTCAAACATAGAAGACCAATTTAATACTTTAGGTCTTTACCCATACTTTTATTTATAATTTATGGGATTTTAACCTCTCAAAATTTTTTTCAATAATAAAACTAACTACACCATCACTATTGCCACATTTTTATCATCATCATTATAATTTTTACTTTTATTATTTCTATTGTACAATTATACTTTATAATCATTATCTTCTCTACCATCATCAACATTATCATGATAGTTTGAGAATCGAAGTGCTCTTTTTTATTGGATAAGGATCGTCTCATCATTGTAAAAATAGATAGGGATTGGGTTAATTCTTTACTCTTAATTAAATTTGAAACTATAAAACTTTTTTATGATTACTCATTAAAAAGAAAATTCGCACTAATAAAAAAATTTTGAAAGATGTCAGCGAAAAAAACTCCAAACAATTTTAAAATTTGAAAGCATGCTAATCACTTTTAAAATTTGATAAGTGTGCTAATCACTCTGCCAACGTCTATTTCCAATGAGCATAATGTTAAAGTGGCCACTAGAATTTACTAATTAGGTATTTTGAATTATTTTAATTAATATACAATTTTCAGTACTCAGTAATTTACCTTGAAAGTTAGCTAAAACATTGATTAAACATATAAAACAAAAATTGAGAAGATGTGTAATTTGATTGTTTGAAAATTTGATTGATGCCTAGATGAAACAAATAGGTGAGTTAAATGATGAATTTTTAAAGTAAACATTACCTGTAAACAAACTATCAATTCTAAATAGCAACTTTCAGTTGTTTCTTTAAAATCTAGCAATTTCATTTAAGCACCTTACAATGTCATTAAACCACACAAGTGTTGCTACTTGCTAGATGATTGGATCTCTCTTCACCGTTATAAGCAAAAACAATTAAGAGAAAAATAATTTTACAACCTCAATTAGCTTCAAAAAAGTCCTCAAACGACCGGCATAACACATATCTGGTTTACACTCCCATATGCATAGCATACTTTAAAATAAGGTGAAGGATAAAAATGAGAACAAAGTGCCTATGGACTAAACACCTATTGTCCAACTAAGCTCAAAATTTTTCTATTCTGATGATCTTGGTCGGCAGCCCCCGTGAGCGAAAAGGTTTTCAACCATTTCAATCTCGCCTTGTCCTCCTACGTGGTGCGGCAGCAGATGTTTCCTCCTTCTCTTTGTTTTCTTCATTCTCTACGCCACTTTCATTGGCCTTAGTTTCTTTGGGTGCTGGGCTTGGCTTCTCTACGCTTGCCTACACAAGACATGCCCACGGATTAACATAATGTTCTACACACACTGTCCGAAATATAAATACTGGAGGAGACCAATTTTACTGGGTAAGATACAATCATACATCAATGAATTTCATTACTCACCGGCTTCTTTTTTCCCCCAAATATGAGCTTGAAGAAGATTGTCAAGAAGACAACCACAACAGACACGAGAATTCCAATAGTGAGATTTGGTTGCTTCTCACCCTTTTCAATGAGATCCTGTTCAGAAGCACAGGATTCACGTTAAACTCCAATGAGTGCAACATAACAGGATGTGTGCACAAACATACACAAAAGATAGGAGTATTTTGTTGATAATCTTACATGTATTTTGAGCTTGTAATCACTCAGGAATGGAATGTCAGCTATCTTGTATAAGAGGTCAAATACCTTCTTCTGCATGGTTAAAAAAATAAAATAACGCATCAGAAATAGGAGAGGGCAGAAGAGCCATATTAGAGACATGCTGCACAGTAAAAATGAGTTACAGCTGGAAAACACTCAAATCAACATCATTACCTGCAAGTCTGCAAGACCACTTGAAGCAGCCACAGATTCTTCTTCTTCCTTCTGTTTCTCTTTCTCAACTGCAAACTTAGGCTTCCATGTAGTCTCTCTATAAGAGGCTGCAACCTTGTCATCTTTAGCTATCAAGATATTGTCAAACAATATGCCATCTTGCATTGTCCAGATCTCAATACCAATAGCAGCAATGGGCTCAAAATCAGGCTTTTCAAGTTCAAAGTAGTCTGGGTTTGGAATATCACGTGGCTTCCATATACCCTTATAAGCTGGGTTGTCAATGAGAGGGGCATGCCATTTTCCCTTGTAAGCAGGATTCCTCTTCATTGGCCTCTTCCACTCACCGCAACCAGGGGCGGCATCACACTTGGGGTTATCAATTTTGGGGGCTTCCCATTCACCATCCTCCTCGTCATCCCAATCTTCTGGTTTTGTGGCTTCGGGGTCATCAATTTCTTCAGGCTCATCATCCAACCATCCTTCAGGTTTCTCAGCTTCTTCATCAAGAATTTCCATGGGTGCATCCTCATCCCAGTCATCTGGCTTTACAGCATTTGGGTCTGGAATTTTAGCTCTCTCATCCCAGTCCTCAGGTTTATTGTCATCAGGATCTGGGATTGTCTTGGGAGGGATAAGAGCAGGTTCAAAATCCTCCGAAGATAAGAAGTTTGCCTTCTTCTTCTCTTCCCCATCAATCAAGATACGCAATTCATTGTCAGGCTTCAGAATAGCAGTGTATACATGGGTTAGTTTGTCAGATGGAACGGAAGGGGGATACTTGAGATGGTGTTCAACATACTCCCCAGTCTTGGGATTCTTATGCTTGAAGATGAAGTGCACCTTGTTTGTAGCTCCACACTTGTCAGGACCAAACATGATAGAATAAGGAGATTCATTGTCAAATCCTTTGGGTTTCCATCCAGCCTCCTGTGGTCTAAGATACTTTAGGTATGCACCACCACACTCAAGACCATTCTGAAGACGAGTCTCGAATTGAAGAACAACTGATTCATCCTTGAGAGTCACCGGTTCATCAAGTTCTTTAACTATAGCATACTTCCTTGCTTTCTCACTTACAAGAAGTCCGTAATCATCATGCCCCTCACTCTTCTCATGCTTCCACGCACCTAGAACAAAGGGAGCAAATAAAAAAATATTTCAACTTTCAGGTAAAAAAAAATTATACATCACGGTAGTTTCCAATGGCATTTTGGTAATTTTAATTTTAAATTCAAACATCTATGATGTCAATTTACAACAGGTGAAATTTCAAATATGCATTACTAAAGCACCCCACACTATGGGAAACAAGTGCACCAAACTTGTTGCATATACAAGTCTAAATATAAAGAAGACATTACAAGGACTCGAATGCAAAATTCCAAAATACAGACTGAGAAGCACTTATCTCAAGGTGATAAGAGGAGGCCCTTCTCCTTTACACACAATCATTTGGAAATTAAGGATGTATATTGTAAACAAAATTGTAGCAACGAGATATTTGCCGAAAATAAATGGTATTGATCTTTACATAGATTCCATTTTTACACTAAGTTTTCTTGAATAAAAATCATTGACCACAATCACACAATATAATGAGCAAGGTAAAGTTGAGAGAACCCGAGCGTATAAATGAAAATATATATTGGGACAAAAGAGGAAGAAAGGGAATTATGAATAAGAGAAACCATCAGAAACCAGAGTTTTATCTCCAGAAGCTATATAAGCTATACAGTCCGCATCATGGTTGGGGTCACAAAACCCCACATCACTTGATTTCCTCTTCATTCAATTTGTTTTCCACTTTCCAGACACCATCCACACAACACACATGACAGATAGCAGTAAAATCAAACGGGAAAAATAAAATGAACCACAAGAAAAAAGACAATAATGGACTCTGAAGAAAGGAGGGCTCAGATTTAATGGGTATGAGAAGCTTGTCAACACTGAATCATCAGAGTGGTGCATGACTTCCTCTAGTACTCATCACAGCCCACGAAATTCTATGTTCAATGCAACGACAAAAACAACACAAAAAATGTATCTAAAGAGTTGACTTAGAGAGAGAAGTAACACAAAAGTTACCACAATTTATTGATCTCTCTAGAATACTCATGCTTTCTTTACATGCTTATTAGTTATTAGTATCTGGCGAAAATTCTGACCAGCAACAGTCGTTAATTTATTTAAAAAAATTGTTGCAAGAATATTATCAAATAAGCCAATAGGATCTCTTTATTACTTTGATTACACTTCCTCTAATAAATTTTGCCATTCCAAAATTACAGACCTAGAAAGTATACTTTTGAACATCGTCGGTTCGTCCAACCATGTATCAAAATGCTAGTCGTTTCTACAATTCGTAAAGCATTTATAGAAGGAACTCCGTCAAACTGCCCAGAGAGAAGTCTGGTGGATTCGGATTTCAATATTTTGAGTGAGATTCGTTTAGTTTCTTTCTTCTTTAAGTTTGAAATTCATCATAATAACACAAGCATATACAGTAATCAATTGAAGACAACACACAAAAGCATGTTGATATCACACTTTCGACAAACAGCCAGTAAAATAATCAGAACTAAACTCAGAGTAACTACAATCAAATCAATCATACAAACAAGGAAATAAATGAGCTAGGGCTTACCATTGTACTCTTCCTTCTGCGACACAATCCAACGGCCTTCGAAATTCTCATCGAACGACTCGTAGAAGATCTGAAGCACATGCGTAACACAGACAAAATCAGTCAACGCAAAAGCAAAAGCAAAAAACACAGATCCAACGCATAAAAGAATGAGAAAGAGTAAATACGGCGTCGTCGACGTCATCTGAAGCGCGGAGGAGCTGAAACGATGCAGCGCAGACGAGGAGAAGCACTGTAACGATCCCCGGAGGGGTTAACTTCCGTTCTCCCATGATTCTCACTCTCTCTAGCTGACTCACAGTGAAACCCTAATCTTGAAATGATAATAAGAGTGAAATCTTAACAACAGTGAGATCTAGAATTTCCTAATAAAATAACAGCGTGTAGTGAGGGAGATGACAGCATCCCCATTTCGGGTTTGTTCCACTTTATAGACTTGCTTCCCACTTAGCTTAGAGCTGTTTCGACCAATGATCAAACGCGCCGCGTGACATTAGCCAATAATATCTTGCCACGTTGCCTTTTTGCATCACTCTTATGTCGTGCTGCCTGCGCCTAAATATCAAAATCCATATATCCCATGATCCGCCTTTTTTCATTTATTTTGGAGTAATTACCAAATCAAATAATCAATACATAATACACTTGCTGAGGTTTTTAACAGCAGATAATTTGTGGGGCACGAGGTGAAAAACTGTCATGATTTTTTGAAGGACACATAGAGTGATAGGATAAAAGAGGATAATATTGGCGAATGGGTTAAAACCAGTCAAATAAAAATACGAATTAACTCTTAAAGAAAAAACACATTTAACAATTCAGCCCAGAATCAGAATAAGACTACTCAACGTAAGAAAAAGTCGGTCTTAAACTGTTTATTGGAGGAATTTGCAGGAATGTCAATGTAAGAGGAGGAACAAAGTTTGAAACCACAAAACGCTGGCAACAAGGTAGCACCTGAGACACCTCAATCAGCCAACTCTAGAACAAAATGCATGGAGGTTATCATAGCTGGTCAGTCCAATGTCAAGGAGGATGAAGGACAACCTATGCAATTTACTATTGGGCAATGTCTCACAACAGAGGAAGACAGGAAGTGAAAAAAATTAGCAAGATAAGGCACTGGAAGGTTGGAGACTAAAGCTGGATCCAAAAAAAGGTTGATGAGTGGTATAGTTGAAGGATCTACAAAGAAAGAAAGAACAGAGGATGAAAATGTAGTTGAACAGGGGGTGGAGGGTGCCAGCCTACAAATGGCACCCAATGCGCCATGAGAACTATAGTTTGGAATTGTTGGGGTTTGGGGAGACCCCTGACAATTCACACCCTAAAAGGGATATGTAAATCCCACTCCCCCGAGATTGTGTTCATAAGTGAAACAAAGAACCAATCTCGACAGGTGGAAGAAAAACTCCGGGCATGCAGCTATGAAAAATGGCATATTGTTAACCCGTCAGGAATGGCAGGAGGACTTGCGCTAGCTTGGAAGGATAGCATCAATGTTCAAATTATAAACAGCGGGGAATTCTTTGTAGCAGCTGAAGTTAAGGAGTTCGGAAACAATGGGGTATGAACGTTCATTGGTGTCCATTTGAGCTGTTTGGAACAAATTCGAGCCTTACAGTTTGAGGAGCTTACAACAATGAGTCAACAACTGGAAGAAAAAGTGGTAATAGCGGGAGATTTTAATGTTATAATAAGTCAAGCGAAAAAGGAGAGTGGAGGCCAAAAATCAGCAACTACCATTGCAATATTTATTAACTTTATTGATAGAAACGAATTAGTGGATATTGGAATGGTGGGGTGGCCTTTCACGTGGATAAACCGAAGACAAGGAGAGGATTTGGTGAAGGAGAGGATTAACCGCTATTTAGTAGGGATGGGATGGAAGCTGAAGTTTTCAAATGCAGTGGTGCACATGCTCACAGAATCAGGCTCGGATCATGCTCCTATCTTGATGGAAATTGAACCTCAATCCTGGCATAGTAAAAGGCGTTTTAAATACCAGGAACGTTGGTGTGGAGAAGATGTTGTCAAAAGAATTGTCAGCGAAGTGTGGAAAATAAAAGTAGTAGGCTCGGCTATGTTCTCCTTGCCCCAAAAGTTGAAAGAATGTAAACATAGATTAGTTCAATGGCAGATAACTCACAAAGCAAACTCTCGAAAAGAAATTGAGGACCTTCAAGCTAGCCTAGAGGAGCTGCGGGTGGCTGGAATCAATGGAGAATAGGAGATTACCAGATTGGAAGAGAAGTTGGAGCTAGCATATATGAAAGAAGAGAGCTATTGGAGAGAAAAATCTAGAGTCAAATGGCTAAAAGAAGGAGATCAGAACACCAGATTCTTTCACCATAAATTTCAATCAAGGGTGTGAAGGAACAGAATTTGGAGATTAGTTGGGAGGAACAATGAGATTGCATCAAAATCGGAGGATATTGCAAAGGTAGCTGAAGACTACTTCTGCGATATTTTTACTTCTTCTTATTTGGTTGATCTGAATCCATATTTGGAGGATTTGGAGCCTAAGGTTACAGCTTCCATGAACCGTAGGCTCCAAAGGCCGGTAACTATGGATGAGGTCAAAAGAGCTATGTTCAGTGTTCATGCTCAGAGTGCTCCTGGTGATGACGGGTTTACAGCTATGTTTTTTCACTTTTTCTGGGATATAGTTGGAGGTGACGTTTTTAAGGCAATGCGAAGTTTCTTTCACAGTGGCAGAATTCTAAAAAGATTCAACCATACTCAAATTTGTTTGATTCCAACGGTGCCAGATGTCAGTGACATTACTCAAGTACGATCGATTAGTTTGTCCTTAGTTATGTATAAAATTATTTCTAAAGTTATGGTGCACCGACTACAAGGTATTATGAATAAAATCATAAACCCAAATCAGAGTGCTTTTCTCAAAGGTAGACTCATTTCAGATAATATTCTAATTGCCCACGAATGTATGCACTATTTGAAAAATAAGAGAAGTGTAGCAGATCATAAGATGGCTATTAAACTAGATATGAGCAAGGCTTATGATAGGGTTGAATGGCACTTCTTATGGTACATCAGGAAAAAGCTGAGCTTTGATGCTAAATGGATTAACTGGACTAAGGAATTGGTAACGACTGTTTCTTACTCTGTTGTTGTAGAAGGGCAACCTTTTGGCTACTTTAGGCCAAATAGGGGCATCCGACAGGGTGACCCCCTATCTCCATATCTATTTCTTTTTTGTGCGGAAGGGCTTTCCTTCTTGCTACACAAGGCAGAGCAAAACAGATTAATTCAAGGAGTTCAAGTTAATCAGAGATGCCAAACAGTTAATCACCTTTTGTTTGCTGATGATTCAATCCTTTTTTTGCAAGGGCTCACCTAATACAAGCCAAAATATTTTGGAATTGCTAGAGATCTACGAGGGTTTCAGTGGGCAAAAAGTCAATTTGAACAAGTCGGCCATCTTTTTCAGTCACAACACACCTTAGAACACAAGACTAGCAATTGCGCAAACACTAAATATTGAACATATCGGAGCCCATGACAAATACTTGGGGCTGCCCTCCATAGTTCAGAAATCAAAGAAAGCAACCTTTGGAGCTATCAAGGATAAAGTTCAGAAGAAGATTATGCATTGGAAAAGAAGTTTATTGTCCTCAGGTGGCAGGCACACGCTATTGAGAGCAGTGGGGAAAGCGATTCCTATTTACACACTCTCTTGTTTCAAGCTCCCGGATACGCTGTTAACTGAGATTCATAGCATGCTCTCGCAATTTTGGTGGGGTCAAAAAGGCGCAGAACGAAGAATGGTTTGGATTAAATGGGACACAATGACGAGACCAAAGAAAGATGGAGGGTTGGAGATCAAAGATCTAAGGGCACAAAATTTGGCCTTATTGAACAAGCAATATTGGCGTCTAATGAAATACCCTAATTCTACACTGTCAAGAATGTTCAAAGCTAAATATTTCAGATATACAGATTTCTTACATGCAGAGATAGGAAGCATACCGTTGTGGGGTTGGAGAAGTGTTCTTGAAGGCCGCAAGGTGATTGAGAAAGGCTTGTTATGGAAAATAGGCTCTGGTGCTAATGTCCACATCTTCCATGATCCCTGGCTCCCACCACTATTGCCCTTTAATGTCCCTCAAGCTGCAGTGACAATCTTACCGAATCTGCAAGTGTATTATGTTAGTGCGCTACTAAATCCTGATAGAAGCTGGAACAAAAACCTGATTGAGTCAATTTTTCCGGTTGATATATGCAATAAAATTTTTTCCATCAAACCAACAGAGAAGGAGGATGAAGTTAATTGGTGTTGGACAAAATATGGTATATATGAAGTTGGGTCATGATACAAAGTTGCTTATGGGTTCTTTCATTCTCCTACTTCATTGATGCCTCATAACATACAGAACCACAGAGTATGGAATAACATTTGGGAATTGAAATTACCTCATAAAATTAAGATTTTTTTATGGAAGAGTCTTCATGAAAAGCTTCCGGTTTTGCAACAAATCCATAGCCGGTTTGCAACCACCCCCGCCACTTACCCAAGATGCATGCTGAAAGATGAATTAATTTCTCACGCCTTGTTCCAATGTCCTCTATCTTCAATAATCTGGAGTCTAAGTTTAATAACCTCTGACTTATGCCAGAGAGAAGAGGATATCTTCATCAATTGGTGGCAACGAGTCTTACCTTGGGCAGCGACTCAAATCGAAGGTAGACAAAAGATCCTCTTCATTGTGGCGCTATGTTGGAGTACTTGGAAAGCGAGGAATAGGTGTGTCTTTGAGAAGCTAATAAACCCAGCGCCGAAGATAGTGCAAGAAACCAGCAGTCTAGTGCGTGAACTCAATAGCCATACCTGATGAATGCTAATAATTTCTTTTTATTCTTACTTTACTCTTTCTTAAGCTATATGTCTTCGAATCAAGTTTGGTGATAATTGGGAATACCCAACTTCTTTTGTACTTCCTTATGGAAATATTATTATTTTATAATAATAAAATAATATCTATCTTTGAGAAAAAAAAAACAGCAGATAATTTGATATAAAAAAATTTAAAATATAATACAATTTTAAATTGGTGTATGTATTTGTGTGTTTTATGAAAAAAGTTTTTTTTTTTATTTTTTTAAAATTTTTTTATGAATATATTTAACTTATTTAACATATTTTTTATTTATGTGATTATACATATGTTTGATAATTGTTTTACAAAATTCTCACAGAATGTGAATCTTAACTTAGGTCTACTCCTATAACACATTAAGACAAATTTAGAAACAGTTTTTTACATCAAATTTAAAAATATTTTTACAATTATTTCAAATAGAGATATATTTAAATTTTTAATTGTACACTGTACAGAACACCTTTATAAAATAATATCAAAAGAAAGAATCGTATAAAATATATAATTGATTTATTATTGATATACAAATTATAATTACTTTTTCATCAATTAGAACTATTTGGATTGGAGTTTTTTGTGTTTGTGTCTCAAATCGATTTGCACTTCACACTCGAAGTACTATAATTTTAAGTTTTCAAATTTTATGCTCGAACATTATCTTGATATTTCTAATAAGATCATTGTTATTAAAATCGGACTGGATCGGCCAGTTCAACCGAAAAACCGGTGAACCAGATTCATTATCGGTCCGGTCCGTTATTTGGACCGCACAAAGTACAGAACCAGAACAAATCGGTCAAACTCATAACAAATTGGTAGAACCGGTCAAATTCGGTAAATTCGGGCTGATCGAACCGCTTAACTTTTAAAATTTTTCAAAAAGTGTGAATTGAATTTCGAATCCTTGCCATTTGAAAAGAAATCGTCCTTCTTTGCCACCAAACTATTTAGTTTTTTAATAATACATATGTAAAATACATATAGATATCTTTTATCAAATAGTTTATTTTTATTTATTTTATTTTAATTTTAGTTATAAACTCACTCATTCTTAAATTAATAATATTTTTATTTAACAATAATTATAAATTCACTTATTTTTTTTTATAATTATATAATATCTATTAGTATTATTTTTTAATAAATACTTGTAGTATATAATAGTATAATAGATATAAACTAATTAATAAATTATT
>NC_029787.2:109800587-109803663 GCF_000816755.2 Arachis ipaensis
TATTCTTTTACTCTCAAAATTCAAATGAAAAATTTTGTTTATTGAGAAATTATAATTCTAATTATTAGGTTCCAATTATGTTTAGCATCGCACATGTACATACGAATTAATTAGGTTCTAATTATTGTTATTTTAAGGAGTTTAATGGTTAGATATTCATAATTTTAAAGCTTTTTTATTTAAATAAATTTTAAAAAATGCTTAATTTCTAGAATACGCATAGATAAAAAGTTCGAACAAAATGTGCATGACCAACTCAGGGGCAGCATACACGAAATGGAATTGCACTATATTCTAGGACAAGCGCTAGCAAAATAGAGCTGACAGGATTGACTGTGCAGCTCACATGCTATTCCTGACGAGACAGACACGAAATGGCCACCTCTTGAGCATCAGCCACGAATTGGAGGTCTTTAGGGGAGACAGATGCAAATTAATCCAAGACAGTGGTGGCAGGTACGAAATGACGAGGTAGCAATAATGGCAGCAAATTTCAGTAATCACAGTTTCCGTACGAGCATGCAGTGGATGGTTTAGGTGGCAAGGATTTGGAGGGTTGTGCCTGAATTAATATAAAAGGGGTGAAGGGGGAGGGGACCAATTCGCCGGGTCATTAGGATTAGGAGAGACAGAGTGTTGAGGAAAACTAAATATTTTTTGTGTGATAAAAAAAATTGTGGTGTGGTAAAAAAGTCTTATTAAAATGAGCAGTAGTAGAATCAATGTTGAAAAAAAATCATAATAAGTTGGATGAGTTTTACATTTCTACACATTTACATCTAAAGGTTAATTTTTTTATTAATTAAAAAATAATTGTTATTGATAAAAAAAGGTTTAATTATTCTGTTAGTCCTATAGTTTTGCAAAATTTTCAATTGGGTCTCTATACTTTTTTTCTTTTTAATTGGGTCTTTGCACCAATTTTTTGTTTTCAATTAGGTCTCTCTTAACAGTAATTGGTTTAATTATATAAGGACCCAATTTAAAAAAAAATAGTGTAGGAAGTAGGAACCCAAATAAAAGGAAAAAGAAGTATAGGGACCCAATTAAAAATAAAATTTGGTTCAAAGATTCAATTAAAAGGAAAAAAAGTATAAGGACCTAATTGAAAATTTTGCGAAACTATAGGGATCAACAAAGTAATTAAACCATAAAAAATGTATAAATTTAGGCAGTTATGTGAATATTTTTTGTCGAGTATGCTATTAGTAGTCTTGCTAGTAGTAATTTTATTATTATTTTATCTTAGATTATTTTGAATAATCTTGTTTTCATCCTTTTCTATTTTAGCCAACACGTGTGCTTATTCTGTATGGCACACTAGTTGACGTTTTTACTTCAAATCAGCCGGATCCAAGTATGGAGATTAGGCGGCAGATACTTGAACCGTATCCAAGAAGAGCTGAATTCTATTATGCATCGTTGATAAAATGTTTTGAATACGACAACCTATTGATAAGCGCCCTTGTAAAAAAATGACGTCCTAAAACCCACACATTTCACCTCCCATGGGGTGAGTGTATTGTTACTTTGGAGTACGTCATAATGCAATTGGAGTTACCAATTGATGGCGAGCCTGTCAGCGGCACTCTGAGGTCTTAGAGTAAGTTCCACCAGAGGGATATATGGCAATAGTGTAAAGAACTCCTCGGTGAAGTTCCTGATGGACATATCAGGACAACGATGTTTAACATAAAATTAAAGTAGCTCAGGAGTCGTCTCCAACAGATGCTGCTTGACTCTCCAGATGAAGCCGCCATACGGTATGCATGTTGTTACATTTTGTATTTGTTGGGCGACGTTCTACTACCGGGCAAGGCAAACAACACGGTTCACGTCCGTTATCTTCCGCTTTTGGCCAACTATGACGCTATTAGTACCTATAGTTGAGGCAACGCCGTTCTCTGTTGGTTATATCGAGCCATGTGCTTAGCAATAGATTATAACATGGAGGGTATGGCTGGCTGTCATACGTTGCTAATGTCATGGATATACTACAGGCTTCCTTTTTGGGTATTAGACGTGACGAGTCCGTATATGTTTCCGTTAGCTACAAGGTAATATATTATATGGCTTCTACCGTACCAATTTTCAGAATGGAAATGGCTTCAGCTGTATCGAAATTTTGAATTTCTTTCACATTATTCGAACTAGATGAGCTATCACCAATATATTGAATATTCACGCAAAGTTCCATGGAATAGATGCTTGCAATACTACGATGATAAGAAAACATCATCGAAACATGCTAGTCGAATTTAATCTTCATTTTCTGATAAGCAAATGAATTGGCTAACGCAACTGGAATTCTGTAAGCCAACTTACTGATCTTCTTTTTTCCAATCATCATAGTATTCATGAGAATCAAATTTTTCAGTTGTTGCAAAAATATTTGTGGAGGAATCATCATCCAAAATGGATCATCACAAATAAATGTTACACTCTCAAATGTATGAGAGATTTCTCTATTCGGATATACGATTAGATATATGTGTTCAGATGCCATATTAACAACAAAAGTAGAAGATAACAAAATTTTAGAAAATGAGTTTCACGGTGAGAAAGAGAGAGTAAAAAAAGAGTGAATTGAAGTTGTGGCAAGACACCCGGTGGCAGCATCGTTTATATAGCCTAATTTTGGTTCCATTTCGTTTGCGGTATACACTTAGTTGGCTCATTTCGTTTGTGGTACACCAGAATCTGGTGCCCATTTCATGTGTACCCCACTTGAAATCTCCATTTCGTGTCTAGCACACCCAGCTTGGAAGGAGACCTGCAAGCTCTACTTCGCGTCCGCCGAGCCTGCTTTCGAAGTTCCATTTCGTGGGTGATGCAAGTGAATTGAAAGCTCCATTTTATGTGTACTGCTTCTGAGATGGTCATACGTATTTTGTTCCAAATTTTCATCCATGCACATTTTGGGAATTAATTATTTTGTTATGCTTATTTAAATAAAAAAAGCCTAATTTAAAAATGTCATATAATTTGTGAAAATATAAATGATATTTGATTCTTTTTTCACGAATTTAATACATAAATCTAATGATCATTTTAATTGATATTAAATTAGGATATT
>NC_029787.2:109803768-109809412 GCF_000816755.2 Arachis ipaensis
TTAATTATGTATCTATTTACACTAATTTTTTTATTAATCGTAACAATTCAATTAATATATGTTATATTTAATGATTATTTTATCATATATTTTTTTAATTGTAGTTACAAAAAGTTATTCTGTTTATGATTTTGTATAAAATAAATATAAAAAAGATTTAATATTATTTAAAATATTTTTTAAATAGTTGTACGCTCATAGAACATGTAACACCCTAACTACCAAAGCTCGCACTTCCGGCTGCGCGACTCTGATAGTTCGGACATTACGACGACACTTATATTAATTACTACTAAAATATGAGCCTGTTTAAAACTTTAAACCGCAAAGCCGCTCCAAAAATACTTTTGTTCGATAACGTACATCCATAGATACCATACAACTTACAAAAACTCATAAAGAGTACATCCATATATATACATAAATATATATAAGTAATATAGTTCGAGTCAATCAAATAATACATAAGGCAGATACAATCACTAATTACACCATATCTCACATCAGTATCCATATGTAATAATTCCAATAATAAACTGTAGTTTTCGAAAAGCGCCCCTACCTCAAAACGCAAACCATAACCCAAACGCGTCACCGGAACCTCCTCTCTTAAACCGAAATTGCCAACAATCGCAACCTCGGCTCCAAGCCACTCTCGCGGTAACCACAACAACACTAATCGCGACATATAACAATAGAAACTCAATCTTATAGCAATTGATGCCGCAAAACCTTAGTGTATAATGACAAAATAGTAACTAGAGAGCTTCCAAATCGAAAACGCTTACCGAACGAAGAAGGAACGACTGAACCGGAACAAGCGGCGGTCTTCAAACCGGTTCAACGGCAGCCCGGAAGCCACCTCAAGCGGTAGCGACGACAATTTCCGATCGCGCCAACTGAAACCAACACGCAGTGACTATAGTATTCCCAGAATTCAAAAAGGACAGAAACCACAATTAAAACCCTTACCGGCAACCTTTTCCGGTGACGGCAGCAGGGTCTCAAGTGGCAGAGGCTCAGCCCGGAGCTCCGGCGGTGATCCCGGAAGTCACAGAACCACTCCCGGCGGTCAAAACACAGGGCACAGCTTCCTCTTTCGACCGCGACACCTGCGGCGGCCTGAATCCTTTTCCGGCGACGGTGAGAACCCCAACAGCACGGCGCGGTTCAGTCTGCTCCATAGCACAGCGGTGACCGGACCTCCAGCTCGCGTCGTCCTCTCTCCCAGCGGCGCTCAGTCTCAGCCTTCCTCTCCGACGCGACGTGGTGGCGACCGACGCAGCTCGTGGCTCCACAGGGACTCCTCTCTCCCAACGTCGCTCACTCACGGCGGACCAGGGAAACAGAAACGGAGCCCCATCGTGCTTCTCGTTCGGAGCTGGCAAGGACGACGGCGCGGTGACCCCGACGGCGACAGATCGGCGAGGATGAGCTCCTCTGGCTTGCGCACGACAGCTGCTTCCCCTCAAACCCTCTTCTGCACGACTAGTGGCGACGCAGGAAACTTCGACGGCGGCAAATCGGTGGCAACATGGTGGTGCGACGGTGACCCTGGCAACATGGACTGCTGCGGCGGCGCGGCGCGATGGCAGCGATGAGCTCCCTCCTCCCGCTCTCGCTGCAGCTCAATCTCCCTTTCCCTCTTTGATTCTGCTACTTTCAGTCGTGGAAGGGGAAACCATGGGTGTTGCTGTCCGTGGGTGAAAGGGAAGGCAGGTAGGGTTTCGGCTGCTGGGTTGGAGGCTTTAGGGTTTCATTTTTAAATTTAGGGTTAAGGGCATTTTGGTAATTTCACTTAAAATTGGAAATAATATAGTAATTGAAACCCAAATTAAATCCAACACTAATTATATATAGAAAATATCATTTGCTCACCAATTTCACAAATTATTTTCAATAAAATGGCCAAATCAAATAATTAGAAATAATATACTTAATTTCTTCATTTTTCTAAAATAGCAATATTAATATTTAAAATATTACTTATCTAATCCAAATCATATAAAATCCTTATTATTTCATAACTATCAACTTTATAATTCAAATATAGAAAATAATCCAATAATTGTGAAATTGGATAATAATCATAACTTATCTCAAATCCAATAAATCAAAACTTGCCTTAATCATCTTTAATAAACTGATTTTCGAAATTAAGGCTATAAATAACTATATGATTTGAGACTTGATCATAATAATACTTTTTAAAAGTTCTGGGTCTTACAAAACACCTATGCGTAGGCAGAAAAATAAAAAGTATCAAAATAAAATTATACCCAATACGCCAGAAAATAAAATCTCAAAATAACTATATAAAACAAATTAATAACGAAATTTTCAATAAAGAATAAATTAAAAATATTATTTTATTATCAAAATTTAATTCAAAAATTCTATTTAAGAGATTAATACAAGGACCCAATTTTTGGTAAACAGAAATTGTTAGCTATTCTACGATTTATTTTGCAAAATCCGAGAATAATTGCTCATCATGAGGCAAGCCCAGGAGAAAAAAATGAAAATAAATAGAAAAAAAAAGGGGCAAATAAATAGGTCAAATTTGATTTTACGATAGTAGTAAATTTCTCTGGTCAAATTTGACTTAGTAGAGATATGGTCACACTTGATTTTGGTCCATTTTTTCTCACTACTTACTAGTAGCTCTGGTTTATAATATCATTGGCCGTCACAGACACACTTACTACTGCTGCCACCGGCCCACCGCAATCACAAGTGCAGTTAACATTTTCTTCTATACCAGTCATCATGCAATCTTCAACGTTGTCTTGTGAATTGAGTGGTTTCGAGTCAACATCCATTGCACCCTAATGAGATGAATTAACCAAAGGGCAATAAATATCAGTTTTCGATTAAAAGCTATTAGTATTAATTAATTAAAACCTTTGAAAATGACTGACTATTACTCGTTGTGATAATTCTTTGCTCCGATCCATTAGATGAAATAAAGAATAATCAGCAAATGAAGTAGCAAAAATACTTGGTCTTATCAAATGCAAAGAATATGCAAGCTAAGCTAGTGAATGAAGGTTGATGCTTAAAAATGATGCTGAAAAAATGTATTTAACTGAAATTTGTCTTTTTAAAATAATCAAACAAACTTACCTAAAATATATATCCTCCTTATTAAAACGTTGTTTCAAGAAGTCCTGAGAGAATGCAAAGCTAAATTAAAACAGTAAATACAGAAAGTAACATTTCAAAGAGAGATAACAAGTATATCAATACTCAATACTCTTAATTGTTATTATCCTATTCCGCAACATATGCTATAATGTACAAATACTTTGTTTTAGCTCAAATATCTGTATCGTAGGCATATCTGCATCATATACTATTAAATTAAATTTCTAATTGTGACTATAGTTTTGATAAAATGGCCGTATTTACATATTGCTATTTGTGCAAAATGGAAGGCCAGACTAGCTAGCATTAATTCTCTAACAAGAAACTAGTATAACTTAGAAAACAACAATGATAAAGCCATGAAGATATTCTATTAGTTTCTACTAAATAAAACAATTAGATCAAAACTAAAGGTGAATTTTCAGTATTAAGAAATCAACTATCTCTCTTAAATCTCTAATTCAATTATGCTAGTAATCCAAAGGGATGACTTACTATACAATGAACGAGTGCAGAAATAGAAGGAAAGATGAAGAGGTACTAGAGGGCAGAAAAAGAGTTAGTTTTCTTGTTCCTGCGATTGTGAGAACACACTGATGCTAAGGACATCCTTTTGCTGGTTCAGATTGCCATTTTTCTTCTCAGTTCTGATAAAAAAAATTGACAATTGAGAAAGATGATCAACACAATGCAAGTGAAGAGTGAACATTGACAATTGAGAAAGATGATCAACACAGCAGAGCCATAAAACACACAACAGCACACCAGAGCCAGAACCCAGAACCCACAGCAACATAACCAGAAAATTAATAACAGCACAGTATTAATACTACCAACAACATTCAGCATTTAGTAACAAAAATTATCCTTCAGCAACAAACAACACTTGATTTGATTTCCATTTTTAGCACTAAGCAACAATCGTTACAAAACAGTAACAAGTAATCCCTAATCACACTAAACCTGAAATCAATAAAGCTAAACAAAAATTTCAATAATGATTTGATTTCTATTTTTAGCAGCAGCAAGAAAATTTCAACAAAAATTTCAGGAATTAAAAAAAGAGCAATAGCACAAAATCAATTATTTGATTTTTCATTAATCCATTCATAGTTTCACATTCAAAAATCAGTAACAGGGCATAAAAGGAAGAGAAGAACCGAAGAAGTGAAGGCAGTGACGCTAACCTTCGACGAAGACATGGACGGCGACCAGCGAGACGACAGCGAGTGGCGACACAGCGGCAAGCTGCTCCAAGTTCGAGAGAAGCCAGGGAGGACAGGGATAGGGGGAAGGAGGACAATGAGCTACAAGAGAGGAAGCAGAGGCGCCGACAGCACGGACGGCGGCAGAACCGTTGCAAGGAGAACTTATGATTTTGGTTGGGTGAGTTTGACCTTGGGTTCAGAGTTCAGGGGGATAGTGATAGTGATTCACGAATTGGGGGTGGGGTGGGTGTTAGAGGGAAGGGGTAGGTTTTGGAAAGTGGACCGGACCATTTTTCACGCTGGTTCTCGGTTGAACCGGTTAGACCGGTCAGTCTTCAGAATATTGATTATTGTTATAAAAAATTGGTTTTATTTTGGTTAGTTAAAAAATAAAAAAAAACGGTTAATTAAAACGTCCAATAATATGACGACACGTAAGCGTCTTAAAAAAATATTTTATGCAACTTTATGGGAGCATTCCCCTTAAAAAGTACCCGTAACTTTTAAAAACTGCAAGTACAAGCATATAAGCTTTTTAATTCACCAGACACAAAACAAGGTGCTTGCACTTTTAAAAAATACAAATAACTCTTCGAAAAGCTTTACCAAATCAAGTCTAAGTGTTGATGTTTGAATCTCACCTTGTGTTACAACAATCTATTTTTTCAACAACAAACTTATAAATAAAATTTTAATTTATAACGAATTAGTCTTTGACCTATAAAACAAAAAAAAAAGTATCCACACATTTAAAGAAAAAACAATGTCCAAAATACGATGAATTTTAAAGCACTTATTTAAAGTTTTAAAACTAAAGCTATTTAAGCTAAAAACACAAAATTTAAATTATCACTATCAAATACTAATATATTAAAAATTTTCAGTTCAGCTTTCGAACAATTATGTTAAACTTGGAGATGCAACTTGAAAGATTGGTATCGTGTTCAAAATTTCTTCTTTTAAATTTCTTATAATAAAAAATATTTATTTAATATATTGTGACTTTTTTTAAGAAACTATCACCCGACTGGGATATTAATGTAATGCTATTAAGGGAAATAAATATTAATTTAGTTTTTCAGTGTGCTCATTATATGGATAACAGATAATGATGCTTTCTTAATAATATGATGGTTTAAATTTGTAAGAAATCTAAATGTTCAAACTGATGATATTATTTTATTTGATTATTATGAAAATGATTCTAATATATATGCATCTAAAGTTTAAATTTGAATAGCTTACATATTATTTAAATAATTTAATTCTAATATTAGGATTTGGTTAGA
>NC_029787.2:109809437-109819886 GCF_000816755.2 Arachis ipaensis
TAAACTTGCCTAAATCAAAAACATATAATTATTAAATTTTAATATGCTTTTACTTCAGTAATAAATAATAATCGTCGTAAAAATTGAATTAATAACTATAGAAAAATCAAAATGACCTTTGATTATATTTATTCAGATATTTATTTTTTTTATTTTTTTAAATTTTTACTGTATAAGTTTAATTTATTTACATTATTAGTTGTACAAACAAATTTTATTAACATTATAATAAAATATCCATATAAAAAGGGGAAAATGTATTATTAGTTATACTAAAAATCTTTATTAATTTTTTACTTTGAACCAATCATGCATAACTATAATTATTGTTTTTAAAATTGTTCTTGCATGATTAATCCGAGGTATAGCTCGTCCTCTGGCGAAGATCGACAGACTTTTCAGTTGGAGCGTGATATACATCGGCAATGGAGGAACAGTGAAGGTGGGTACCTGTAAAGGCACTCCGACGCTCAAGTTAGTGTTGAATAGATAAGAGTTATTTTTCAAAAGAAGTTGCATACCTTCTAAAGTTTTCTCGTCCGTTTTATACTCTAGCGGACAAGGTCGGCCGTTTCCCTTGTGCTGTAACGCCCGGGGAGAGAATTAATAGATTGAAGGTTGATTATGGCTATTATGAATACGTCGGTTATGACTAGGAATTAGACGTTTCCGAGCTATAACTTGTAACCGATGTTTACTGGTCATATCACAGCCCCCAAGCTTGACCTGACTTTAAAGAGATAGGTTGAGCTTTTATGAATGACAATTAATGAGTTATAGCTCGGTACATAGGGTATCACAGCCCCCAGGTCAGCATATCTCATTTAAAGTTACTTGGAGGTAACTGGAAAGGCTTGGGCACGGGAGGTTGTAATTATAAGGCTTCCCACTATTTGAGACGTTTGTAACTTTATTTATTATTTTTCCTAGATGGGTACAAGTTCCAAGATTTGTTTTTAACCGTCGAAAGTGAGTTTCATTTAATGGTATGGATTTTGATTATGGACCCAAAGAGTTAAGTAAATGAATGGCTAGGGGGTTAACTCTTTGTTTCCTGCAATAAACTTGGTGTGCCTACCCAAGTGACATCTACAGAAGCTTTTAAACACAATGAGTACCAGAGGTTAGTGACATTCTTCTTGCTATTCTTTTTCTTTTTGCTAGCATTTTTCTGATTTTATCAAAAAATGAGTGAGAAGAAAGGGAAACTGTTGCCCAAGGTTGAAGACGATGAGTCTTACGATTGGGTTGATGCTGACGTCAAAATACGGGCTTCCCTGTTTTCTGATAAAGATAGTGTGAATCAGGTTAAGCTAGCTAGGATAGTGAAACCTGTATTTCATTTGGAATTGCTCCCATGCAATCGCTCTGATCGTGTTTTTCATAGGAAAAAGGACTTTGAAAGCTTTTTTATGTATAGTTGTGTACTGGAAGAATTACGCGTTCAACTCCCCTTTACAAAATTTGAATGCGACATTCTAAAATAAATGAACTGCGCTCCATCACAAGTTCATCCTAACGGCTGGGCATTTATAAAGTGCTTCCAGGTTTTGATGCAATTTCTTGAGATTGAACCGGAGCTGGAGCTTTTCTTTTCACTGTTCCAAGCTGAGGGAGTGTGGAAGGGGTTGTGGGTCAACTTTAATAGTACTCCTGGCTTTTCTGTTTGTAAATTATATAAATCTTCTTTCAAGGATTTCAAAGAAATGTTCTTGAAGGTGAAGTCAGTGGATGAGGATTTTTCGTTTTATCTAGATGAGCATTTGGGGGAAAAATTCCCATTGTATTGGTGTTGCCAACCGCAACATATATTGGGTCCCGAACTGATAACTAGTCGAAACGAGTGTATCATATCATTTCTAATTGAGATGGTAGATAAGGGAGGTTTGATATCTGTGTCTGAATTGCTTCCATAGGAAGAGGATAAGTCATCTGTGATGAAATATTTTGGTGAGATGATCAGATTTTACTGATATTTATTTATATTTGAATATGTGTTTTATTGATATTATTATTTGCTTTATGATATAGTTGGAAAATTTCCTAGAGTGTCTGCCTCTACATTAAGAGCTCGATTTAAATCAAAGAACTTCGAAGGTTCTTCGTTAAACCCAGAAAAGATGGATGTCGGGGGTGAAGTCAACCAGCCCCCACCCAAGAAGAAAGGGATTGTCTTTAAGAAGAGAAAGTCGGACATGATTGTTATCGACGGTGAACAGAACAAAGATGGAGTGGTGCATCTCGAAGATTTGTCGAGCTTTACAGTAAAACAAGACAAACTTCATGTTTTTGAAAACGACGGGGATGGATCATCGGTTTGGGATCGGGGGTTCCCTTTTAATGTGGTTGCAGACGAGGTTGTTCAAAGTTTTTCAGATATAGCTCGGGTGGAAGAAGCTGGGGATATAAGTGTCGATCAATTTCTTCAGGTCAAGTTTACAGTAATTACCTTTTTTTGAAGGATTATGCTTATTCTAATTCTAAGCTTATGATTATAGGTGCTGGGATTTCGTTTGGCCTGTATTGGCCGCAGTCAGGAGAAAAAACACAAGAAAGTTGTACTGGAAACTGCAGAGGGTGCTGTTTTAAAGGAACAATTGAGTTCAAAGGAACTAGCCCTGACTGAATTGAAGAAAAAATTTTCTAAGGTGGAAAGGGAGCTGAAAGTGGAGAAGGAAAGTCGTGAGAGGGTTGCTGAGTTAATAAAAAAGAAAGATAATGACCTGGAAGACGTAAACAAGCAAGTTATTGAGTTGACCTTACAAATGAAGGAGTTTGAAAGCAGTAAAGAGGGGGATATTCTTGATGCCTTTGCTGAAGGATTTGAAAGAGTAAGGTGATTCGAGATGGTCAGCTTGTGGATGATGAAGAAGTTGTTGAAGAGGGGGGGTGATAATTTGGTTGATTAACTTGTTTTGTGTTTTGAATGTACATCGTTTGGTTGTTTTTATATTTGCTTTGATCCGGGAACCATGAATGATAACTGTTTCGTTTTGGTTGTCCTTAATTGATCTGTGTAATTAGGTGTTGGTTGTTCCTAATTACTTTATCGGATACCCTTGAAAGGGATTGTTTAACTGTGATTTGCTTAAGCATTGCTAGCATATCGTCTGTTTTTCTGGTGAGATGACAAATTCACTTTTGATATTGTTTGACAAATTGAAATTGACTTGACTTATAAGAAGAATATGTTGTCAGAAAAGTTTATAAATAGAGGTAAAATTTATTCAAAGCACTACCTTTACAATTGACTCCAGGTAAGCTAGCCTCATTAAAACCTTCTTGAGCAAAACCCTTTTGGGAAAAAAATCTCAAGTTAGGAAAAAGAGTACTAGCATGCTACTTCTTGCTAACTGTAATATTGCTTTAGAGAATTGACATTCCATGTATTTGGGATTCTTGTGCCATCCAATTGTTTTAGTTTATATGCTCCCCGTCCGAGGACTTCCAACACTCGGTAAGGGCCATCCCAGGTTGCTGCAAGCTTTCCGTGGGAGGAAGGTCGGTGAGCTTCTTCAGTTTTTCTAAGTACCAAATATCCAATGTTAAATGATCTCGGTTGGACCCTTTTAGCATGTCGTCGGCCAATCTGCTGTTGTAGAGCTTAGTGGCGAATGGCTGCTGTATTCCTAACCTCTTCTATTAAGTCAAGCTCTGCTCGGTGAGCCTGATCATGGTGCTCGGCATGTGCTCGCATGGAGTGTTGTGAAATCTCCAGCGGAATCATTGCCTCGGACTCATATACCAAGCGAAATGGGGTTTCCTTGGTGGTTGAATGCATCGTAGTATTGTATGACCACAGTACTTCTGGAACAAGCACGACCCAAAGTCCCTTGGCATGGTCGAGCTTTTTCCTCAAGGCATGAAGGAGGACCTTATTAGTAGCTTCGGCTAATCCGTTAGATTGTGGGTGTTCTACAGATGAGAAGTGTTGCTTTATCCTTAGATTTTGCAAAAAATCTTGGAAATTATGGTCGGTAAACGGCCGACCATTGTCAGTTACAATATGACGAGGAATACCAAATCGACATATGATATTTTTCCAAACAAAGGATATCATTTGGGAGGATGTGATTCTGGCTAAAGGCTGTGCTTCGATCCATTTAGAGAAATAGTCGATGGCGACTACCAAATATTTCACCTGTCTTGGGGCAGTGGGGAATGGCCCGAGGATATCGATTCCCCATTGGTTAACGGCCAACTTACCATTGACTGATGGAGGTGTTCGGTCGGTATATTGATGATCGGAGCATGTTTTTGACAATGGTCGCAAGTTCTGACCTTTTGTCTGCTGTCTTCCCACAACGTCGGTCAGTAAAAACCGACGTGAAGTATTTTCTGTGCCAGGCTTCTTGCCCCAGAGTGTATTCCACAAATTCCTTCGTGAGCTTCAGTTAATGCAAGATCGGCGTCAGACCTGTCTAAACATTTCAAAAGTGGTCGGGAATATCGCCGCCTATATATGAAGTTATTCATTAGTGTAAAGAAAGAGGCCTATCTTCTAAATTTCTTCTCATCTGAGATCCCTTCAGGGATGGAACCATCTCGGAGATATTGCATATAAGGCAGCTGCCAACCTTTGTCACTTGAAATGCTTAAAATGTTAACTGTGTGAATGCTTGGCTTATCTAAAGTTGATTGCAAGAGTGTTGCTGTGTGTGCTTGTGTAGTGGCTAACTTTGATAAAATATCTGCCCTGTTATTTTGGTCTCTAGGGATATGGCAAATTTCAATTTTTGAAAAACTGCTTATCAACTGTTGAACAATATCTAAATATTTTGACAAAATTTGATCCTTTGTTTGAAAAGTTTGATTTACTTGTCGAACTACTAACAACGAATCACAATAGACCTTTAAGCTAGTGATGTGTAAATCGATGGCTAACCTGAGCCCAGCAATGAGGGCTTCGTATTCAGCTTAGTTATTACTGGCTTTGAAAGAGAACCATAGAGAATGTTCCAGGATTATGCTCTCTGGACTTTCTAATAATATCTCCGCTCCAGATGCGTGGGGGTTTGATGCTCCGTCAACAAACAAGGTCCATTCCGAGCTTTCTTTGTCCGGGTATGGCTCTGTGAGTTCGGCAACAAAATTGGCCAAGTATTGGGACTTGATGGATCCCCTTGGTTGGTATTGAATATCAAATTCTGAAAGCTTGATGGCCCATTTGATAAGTCTACCTACGCATTCGGGTTTAGAATGAATCTGCCGAAGAGGTTGTCCTTGTATGACTCTGGAAATATGGTTGGAGTTGTCTTGATGAGAAGACTAAGGCCAGGGCGAGCTTTTCCAGCCTCGGGTAGCGAAGCTCGGCGCTTTGTAATGACTTACTCACAAAATAAACCGGCCGTTGACCTTTGTCAGTTTCTGTTATAAGGACAGAACTAATTGCCATATCAGTAATAGACAAGTATATATATAACGGCTTGTTGAATTTTGGTTTTTGCAAAATAGGTGGTTTTGAAAGAAATTGTTTCAAAATCGTGAATGCAGCTTCACTGTTTTCGTTCCATTCAAAACGTTTTGTATTCTTTTTTAAACACTGGAAAAAGTTAAAGTATTTAAGCGCTAAACAGGGTAAAAATCTTGACAAAGCGGCTAGCCTTCCTGTTAGTCTTTGAACTTCCTTTACTGTTGTTGGACTCTGCATGTCAAGTATTGCTTGACATTTTTCTGGATTTGCTTCAATGCCTTGGCTTGTGAGGATGAATCCGAGGAATTTTCCTCAGCGGACACCAAAGACGCATTTTTCAGGATTTAATCTCATGTTATATTGTCGGATCTGTCCAAAAATCTCAGCCAGGTCGCGGATATGGGAATTGCCGACTATAGTTTTGGCGACCATATCGTCAACGTACACCTCGATATTCTGACCTATTTGGTGCTCGAAGACCTTGTTCATTAGCCTTTGGTACGTTGCATCTGCATTCTTTAATCCAAAAGGCATAATATTATAGCAGTAATTACCATACTCGGTTATGAAGGCCGTTTTTTCTTGGTCTGATGGATGCATGAGAATTTGGTTATAACCAGAGTATACGTCCACGAAACTCAAGGTACCATAACCACAAGAGTTATCAACTAAAGTATCAATGCAAGGTAAAGGATAAGCATCTTTAGGACATGCCTTATTTAAGTTAGTAAAATCGACGCACATGCGCCACTTACCGTTACTCTTTTTTACCATAACAACATTGGCTAGCCATGTTGTGAACCTGATCTCTCTGATAAAATTAGCATCAATGAGCTTTTTAACCTCGGCCAAGGATGCAAGTCGCTTCTCTGTTCCGAGATTTCTCTTCTTCTGTAAGATTCCGAGTTGCTGGATTGATCGCCAATTTGTGTGTAATAACAGATGGATCTATTCCCGGCATATCGCCGGAAGTCCAAGCAAACAAGTTGGCATTCTCTCTCAAAAAACTTACGAGTTGGTCGTTGTCTTCGATATTGATCGAAGTTCCCACAAAAGTGAACTTCATTGGGTCTTTGGTTAAGGCAACCTTTGTTAATTCCTCATTTGGCATAGGCCGATCCTCAAAGTCGGCCCTAGGGTCTAGCTCGGCCAGCATTGGTTGCTCAGATTGTATGGAGTTAACCCGTGCCGTGTTGTTCTTTTTGATTGGCTTCAAGCTTGTGTTACAGCATTGCCGAGCTTCATGAAGGTCACCGTGGATTGTAGCTACTACATTGTCCTGCACAGGAAACTTAACACAAAGGTGAACCGTGGATACAATTGTAGTAAATCTATTTAAAAATGGTCTGCCTAATATAAGGTTATAAGGGCTAAAGCAGTCGACGATAGGATACTGAATGTCTTGTGTCTTAAATAATGGTTGCTCACCGAGTGTGGTTTGTAACCACACAGAACCCAAAACAGGGACTCGTTCTCCTAAAAATCCGACCAAGTCTCCAAGATACGGTTGCAAAATGTTGCTACTTAACTTCATTTTTTCAAACGTGGTAAAGAATAACACGTCGGCACTGCTTCCGGGATCAAGTAATACTTTTTGGACTATCAAGTCCCCCAATTGAACGGAAATTACAACGGGGTCGTCATAGTTGGTATCAGCACAATTAAAGTCGGTAGATCGGAAAGTCATTTCTAGGAAGTCCTGAACCGGCTGAGGATCCTTAGGGGCATCTGTGACCGTCAACATGGCCTTGTAAGTGCGCTTTCGGGCCGAGCTTGTGTGTCCGCCTCCAGCGTATCCTCCCGAAATACAGTTGATAACCCCTCTAGGTTGGGCCAAGGCTTTATCTTTTTCTTTTGATGATGGTCCTGTTGCTGAGGGGTCAGAGCCAGGGATTGCTTTCTTCTGCATATGTCCTACAATAAATTTATCAAGGTGGCCCTGTCTTGTGAGGCGCTCTAGGGGATCTTTGGCAATCACACATTCATCTGTTGTGTGTCCGTGTTTCTGGTGAAAGGTACAATATTTAGATTTATCAATGCTTTTTTATTCTGGGTAATTGCCAGGTTTACGGGGAGGCTTAATTAATTTGGAATTGAGTATTTCCTTGATAATGTCATCTTTCTTTGTGTTGAACTGGGTGTACGACTCATAACGGGGGACTGGTTTAAAGGCCTTCTTGCTATCCCGCGGTTTATCATCATCTTTGCTGGTGGCCAACCTTTCTGTCTTTCGTGCTTGCCGAAGTTCTTCAACGTCTATCTGCCCCTTGGCTTTTTCACGAAACTCGGCTAAAGTTTTAGGTTTAGCCACATCAATTGTCTCCTGAAATTTACCTGGACGAAGGCCACTTTTAATGGCATGGAGATGGACTTCGGGGTGAAGATCAGGAATTCTCATGGCGACCTTTGTAAAACGGGTAATGTAATCCTTGAGGCTCTCTTGTGGACCTTGTTTAATGGTCGTCAAGTAGTCAGAATCGTGCAAATATATTGCCGATGCTGCGAAATGATCTTTGAACTGTTTGGCCAATTCTTGGAAGCGCGATATTGAATCTGCAGGCAAAGAGCAAAACCAGTCAAGTGCAAGACCATCTAAAAATGATGGAAAACAACGGCATAAGATAGGGTCGGATGCAACGTTAACGATCATAATAGATCGGAATTTTTTAATGTGCTGCTTTGGGTCTCCTAGCCCATCATATGAGGTTAAGGTCGTTGGCAGGGTGAACTGTTTGAAAAGTTGGAAATTCATTATGTCGACTGTGAATGGCCCAGCAGAGTTGTCGCACTCATCTTCCTCAGCGTCTGGTTGGGTTCCTTCAGTTCGATGGCCTCCTTCATCATCATTTTGAGGTGTTTCAGAAACATGAGTCGGCGCTGATTGACGCTCGTTATTTTCCTGTCGGTCATGGTGATCATTGTTGTGCTCTATTCGAGCATTAACCAGTTGTGTGATTTGGTTCTGTATTCTTTGATTTTCCTCTGCCATCCGTTGATTCGCTTGCTGAAGTTCGGTCACCATCCGTAGAAGTTCGGATGAGGTGGGGGGAGGGACATCAGCCATGGGTGGATTTTAAGGGTGTTTTGGGACCTTCTGCAAATTATATTTCAAGCTTTTTCGGGTCCTACGGTGGGCGCCAAATGTTCTTGCCTGATTAATCCGAGGTATAGCTCGTCCTCTGGCGAAGATCGGCAGACTTCTCAGCTGGAGCGTGATATACGTCGGTAATGGAGGAACATTGGAGGTGGGTATCTGCAAAGGCACTCGGACGCTCAAGTTAGTGTTGAATAGATGAGAGTTATTTTTCAGAAGAAGTTGCATACCTTCTAAAGTTTTCTCGTCCGTTTTATACTCTAGCGGACAAGGTCGGTCGTTTCCCTTGTGCTGTAACGTCCGGAGAGAGAATTAATTGTGTATCTGACGTTATAGATTGAAGGTTGATTATAGCTATTATGAATATGTCGGTTATGACTAGAAATTAGACGTTTCCGAGCTATAACTTGTAACCAATGTTTACTGGTCATATAAATAAAAAGTGAAAAATGTATCATTAGTTGTACTGAAAATTTTTTTATTAACATTTTGCTTTGAACCAATGATGCATACTTATAATTATTATCATTATATTCTATCACGCGTAATATTTTGGTGTCAAGAATATTGACGTGATATATTTTGGTATTAGTATACATATTTTTCTTTTCTCAACTTGTTTTAAAAAAATATTTTTTTTATAATTATATACAAATCAATATTTAATGAATAATTATATTAATTAATTGTCAATCATTATAATATAATTTGTAATCAAATATAATTAACCATAAAATCATGATATTAACGTCAATAGATAATATATGCACGTGTGTATTAATTAGTATGAAATTGATATTGATATCAATTTTATAATTAATTTTTGTGCGACTAAAAGTTATATATAATGTTTCTTTTATTATTTATGAGTCTAAGTTTTAAAGTTAAAATATTTTGTTTAATTTTTTAATTTGTTATTTTTCCTTAACTGTTTCTTAGGACATCAAAATTAATTTTTTTTAAGGTACAAGTTACACCTTTTTTTGATCTTTTATTGACATAGTCATTCTCTTATTCTTTAAATAATTTAATGATTGTTCTTTTTCATTTTTTTTTATCTAACCTTATAATGTGATTGTCTTTTATTGCAATTATTTACGGTACACTCAGTGACGGACCCAGAAAATTTTAAGAGTGGGGGCAAAAATATATCTTAAAATAAATTTCGTTGAACATTGTTAATTATATTAAAAATATAATAGAGATATAAAATTTAACACTACTACATCTATCAAATACCACCTCAAATTGTATTTACTAATTTAGATTCTAATTATATAGATGTAAGAGTTCAACAAAGGAACAATGAACTCTATTTTACTTAAAGATTGTTGGATCTATTTATATATCATGAAAAATATAATGGAACGTAAATAAAGTATTTTTTTTAGAAGAGCTTGATTTTTGATTGAATCAAATATTGTTTTTGTTTTTTAATTTTTTTTCTTCCTTAACTAATAACTATTTCATATAATAATAAAGTAAATGCTATGGTGCCTATCATTTTGTACCTAAGTTACTAAAAAGGATAAATAAATAATATTTAATAAATTTTATATGATTTACTTTTTATTTTAAACATTTTACATCTTTTACATAATTATTTATGATACATTATATCCATCATATTCTATCTCGAGTTATTTTCATCGATCCGAATACTAATTATATTTAAATGAATACTAATTATATTTAAATCTGATAAGTTATGTCTATTTAATTTGGATATGTAATATTTTTTTTTCAATTTTTTTTACCATTTATGATTTTTTTTATCATATTCAAATATATCCAAGTAATTGAGTTAAGAATACTACTAATATACGATAGTATGCCATATAATTTTAATATACTCTCAAACTATTAATACATAAAAATGAAATCTTTAAAATAATAATAGTATTTCTTTGTCAATAATACTAAATGTGTATAAGAAAAAGAA
>NC_029787.2:109819996-109835228 GCF_000816755.2 Arachis ipaensis
ATAATTAAATATATAAATTCAAATTAAGGGATAAATATGTTAATTGTAATGACTAAATTCCTAACACGGCATGACCAATAATAATACCTAGGCGGTACTGTTTGACTTACTTTAAGAACTCAAACTAGATATATTAAGCATATTATCATGCCTATATCGCTTATCGAGATCGTGAGTTAGCCAGTGTATAAGGTATAGATTTAGACAATTCAAAACATGCAGCATATACGATATACATATAAAAAGAAAGCATGTAAGTGTCATATAAAGGTTCATAGGCTTAGTTTAATACACCAAATATTTTAAAAAAAATACATAACGACTTATTTACATACAACAGATACATATACAGACTCTATGACTTATATTATTAGGCTTCAACTCACACAAGAATCACTCTATGTAACATTCCAACTTTTTGAATCAAGTCATTTTTTTTAATAACTAATTAATTAATTAAAATGGTAATGATTTAAGATTTGAATTTAAAATTTAAACATATGAAAACACTAGTGGTAGTAAATCTCTAACCGACAGTAAACAACCTTTTAAAATATAGTCATAACTAATTCTACATTTATTAGATTTGAATGATATTTTGTTATATGAAAAGATAAGAATACTAGCTCTATTCCTTTAGTTCAGTATAAAATCAAATTCAAATTAAATTAGGTAGATAAATCGGTTACAAGTTCAGAGTAGAAAATCGCGCTCTTATCAGTCAGCCTGATATACTAACAGTATTTTGAGAATATCTCAAGCTGTGGTTATTCGATTGACTTCGTTTAAGATTCATTTTAAAGCTAATTCAATTATCTATAAATTTGTATCTAATAGCTAATTACAAATTCAAAACGTAGAAAACGTTATAGGGATCACAAAGTGACGATCCAGATTGAAGATTTCACCTAAATGCCTCCTAACATAATCTGCACATACCTGAGAGCTATTTGATTCTTCCTTTCTCATTCTGTTCCCTTTTTCTATACAAAATATTCTAGTATAAATAAAGTATAGCCATGAAACAAGTCTCTCTTCTCTAACAAACCGCATCTATTTGCATCAGAATACCTAGCGGAACTTCACTCGAGGTAGGGGTTTTATGCTAATTTTTATGTCATATATAGATGTTAGCATTACATGTCATGATATAATGTCTCTTCTCTTCATACGCATTATGCATTATAATAAAAATCTTATGTGCATAAAGAACTGAGGGAATGATCCTTCGGTAAGGGAAGGTGACCCCCAAAGACAAGATAATCGAGATGATCTTTTGGTAAGGGAAGGTGATCGACAAACTTTTGGGAACCTTCGGTAAGGGAAGGAGACTCCCATCAATTTTATATAATAAGATATCTTTGTTGATATAACTCTTTTCTTGTGTATGTCTAAATAACCTAGATTGTAAATTGAACTGAGGGAATGATCCTTCGGTAAGGGAAAGTGACCCCAAAGACAAGATATCGATATGATCCTTCGGTAAGGAAAGGTGATCGCCAAAATGTTTGGGATAAGAACCTTCGGTAAGGGAAGGGGACTCCCACCTTTTATACCGGTTTGAGCTCAATACCTTCCATAAAAGCTACGAGAAAAAATAATGAAAAGTACAATGAAAAGAGTGATCATGATTGTTCTTCTTTTATCTTTTTTTATTTATGATTATGTTTATTATTGCATTCAAAGATCATTCTTTTATCCAAAGTTCCTTTTTGTATGATGTATGATATTGTTTAAGATCTTTATTTTATTCAGATCTATTCTGTTTGACTTATCTGTGGCAATATTACTATTCTTCTCTTATTTATTATTTATTTTGTCTTGCTTTATGGCCTATGAGAACATCATACCAAGGTTTATGAGTTTACCTTTATATGTTTTAACGTTATAGGCATTTTGTATGCATTACACATGTCATAACATAAGTAAATGAGAAGCATCTAAAAGTCACACCACTCTCACTAATCAAGACTTTTAAAAATAATAATTGAACAACATTGCATCATCACTGTTTTTATTTTAAAACTTGGAGTGGCTGGGATGGATACGATGACACCATATAGATAAACTACTGAAAAACTTTTGTTTCTCACCCTTCTCTCCGTACCATCTTCAGGAATGATGCAGTACGAAGCAATACAGTTGAGGTGAAAAGACAGGTGCACTAGTGGGAGCAAGCTATCGAGGACGTAGATACAAAACATTAAACGTTTACCTTAAGAAGGAAGAATATGCTATTGTTTTAGCCATAGTTAAACAAATTAAAAGAATTAGGATTTCCTATGTGTCTTGTTTTATCTTTATTGACTGATTGCAATTGTATCTATTATGTTTCTTTTTTTATTTGGTAAGAGTAAAGCTTGTCATTATTGTGCCTTTATAGTTTAGCTCACTGTTTTTTTTTTCATGTTAGTATTTTCAAATCCACTTATATTTTTCAACTAGTAACTATTCTAATAAAAACTAGTTATTCAAATTTTTATCTATAAATTATTTTATATAAATATTTCACATTTGTTTTAAAAGAAAAATTTCGCAAGATTTTGAATATCAGCTATATGATGCCCTGTTATCTTTATAGCATTATTCCTTCCTTTCTTTCTTTTACATGCATACAATATGTTTATCATCCAAGTTTTCATATGCAAATTTATTTTTTAAGGTCTTTTTACTGAGAGTACATGCATGTCTTTGTGTTTTCTTGATTGAACTTACTTATGTTGGAACTATCAAATATAATATATCCCTATAGAAAGAAAATGTAGATAAAATCTACTATGATAAGTGAGGTTGAATTAGTATCTTCTTAGGAGACACGAATTTTGAGGACAAAATTCTTTTTTAAGGGGTGAGAATGTAACATCCCAACTTTTTGAATCAAGTCATTTTTTTAATAACTAATTAATTAATTAAAATGATAATGATTTAAGATTTGAATTTAAAATTTAAACATATGAAAGCACTAGTGGTAGTAAATCTCTAACCAACAGTAAACAACTTTTTAAAACATAGTCATAACTAATTCTACATTTATTAGATTTTGAATGATATTTTGTTATATGAAAAGATAAGAATACTAGCTCTATTCCTTTAGTTCAGTATAAAATCAAATTCAAATTAAATTAGGTAGACAAATTGGTTACAAGTTCAGAGTAAAAAATCGCGCTCTTATCAGCCAGCCTGATATACTAACAGTATTTTGGAAATATCTCAAGCTGTGGTTATCCAATTAACTTTGTTTAAGATTCGTTTTAAAGCTAATTCAATTATCTATAAATTTGTATCTAATAGCTAATTCCAAATTCAAAACGTAGAAAACGTTATAGGGATCACAAAGTGACGATCCAGATTGAAGATTTCACCTAAATGCCTCCTAACATAATCTGCACATACCTGAGAGCTATTTGATCCTTCCTTTCTCATTATATTCTCTTTTTCTATACAAAACATTCTAGTATACACAAAGTATAGCCATGAAACAAGTCTCTCTTCTCTAACAAACCGAATCTATTTGCATCAGAATACCTAGCGGAACTTCACTCGAGGTAGGGGTTTTATGCTAATTTTATGTCATATATAGATGTTAGCATTACATGTCATGATATAATGTCTCTTCTCTTCATACGCATTATGAATTATAATAAAAATCTTATGTGCATAAAGAACTGAGGGAATGATCCTTCGGTAAGGGAAGGTGACCCCCAAAGACAAGATAATCAAGATGATCCTTCGGTAAGAGAAGGTGATCGACAAACTTTTGGGAACCTTCGGTAAGGGAAGGAGACTCCCATCAATTTTATATAATAAGATATCTTTTTTGATATAACTCTTTTCTTGTGTATGTCTAAATAACCTTGATTGTAAATTGAACTGAGGGAATGATCCTTCGGTAAGGGAAGGTAACCCCCAAAGACAAGATATCGATATGATCCTTTGGTAAGGGAAGGTGATCGATCGAGATGATCCTTGGGTAAGGGAAGGTGATCGCCAAAACGTTTGGGATAAGAACCTTCGGTAAGGGAAGGGGACTCCTACCTTTTATACTGGTTTGAGCTCAATACCTTCCATAAAAGCTACGAGAAAAAGTAATGAAAAGTGCAATGAAAAGAGTGATCATGATTGTTCTTCTTTTATCTTTTTTTATTTATGATTATGTTTATTATTGCATTCAAAGATCATTCTTTTATCCAAAGTTCCTTTTTGTATGATGTATGATATTGTTTAAGATCTTTATTTTATTAAGATCTATTCTGTTTGACTTATCTATGGCAATATTACTATTCTTCTCTTATTTATTATTTATTTTGGCTTGCTTTATGGCCTATGAGAACATCATACCAAGATTTATGAGTTTACCTTTATATGTTTTAACGTTATAGGCATTTTGTATGCATTACACATGTCATAACATAAGTAAATGAGAAGCATCTAAAAGTCACACCACTCCGACTAATCAAGACTTTTAAAAATAATAATTGAACAACATTGCATCATCACTGTTTTTATTTAAAATTCGGAGTGGTTGGGATGGATACGATGACACCATATAGATAAACTACTGAGAAACTTTTGTTTCTCACCCCTCTCTCTGTACCATCTTCAGGAACGATACAGTACGAAGCAATACAGTTGAGGTGAAAAGACAGGTGCACTAGTGGGAGCAAGCTATCGAGGACGTAGATACAAAACATTAAATGTTTACCTTAAGAAGGAAGAATATGCGATTGTTTTAGCCATAGTTAAACAAATTAAAAGAATTAGGATTTCCTATGTGTCTTATTTTATCTTTATTGTCTGATTGCAATTGTAACTATTATATTTCTTTTTTTATTTGGTATGAGTAAAGCTTGTCATTATTAAGTTGTGCCTTCATAGTTTAGCACACCGTTTTTTTTTATGTTAGTATTTTCAAATCCACTTATATTTTTCAACTAGTAACTATTCTAATAAAAACTAATTATTCAACATTTTTATCTATAAATTATTTTATATAAATATTTCACATTTGTTTTAAAAGAAAAATTTCGCAAGGTTTTGAATATCAGCTACTAAATATAATCCAAATAAAGCTTAACTCAGTTTAAAAGTATTAGGGTGTTACACTCTACACTAGAACATGTCTAGATTATATAACTATATACAAAAGATACTAGCCCTCTAAAAGTCTATATAACGCAAGGACAAAAGACCACTGTACTACTAAGCTACTGATAGATGCTAATGGGAAGAACTCATCTACTGATACAGAAAGTCACTCAGACATGCCTGTGAGATCATTGTTACTGGCCTCCTCTGCTGCGTTCTGTCACTAGATCCACATACTATCCCAATTGCTTGGTACTTAGAGAAGATCACATCTGTGCCCATCTGTGGAATATGGGAGATAAGAAGGTGAGAACTTAAAGTTCCTAACAAAGTACTAAGGCCCAGTTTGGGTAACCAACTTAATTAAGCTCTTTTTGATAAAATAACTTAAACAATAAATGACTCTGTTAAAAGTAACTTATAAATAAGTTATTTTGTGTTTGGATTTTTAACTCTAAAAGTGCTTATTTTATAGAAATGTGATGAAAAGTAGAAGTATTATGAGAGAAGTCATTTTTTTAACTTCTCTATAAGCTCTTAAATAGCTTCTTAGAAAGTTACAATTTGGCTTTGAAAATTGCACCAGACATTAATACTATCACTTTTCATAAGTCAAAAGTTAAAAAAAGTTACTTATAGAGTTTCCTAAACGGGCCCTAAGTAGGAAAACTAAGGATTCCACAGTTTAAGTCTAGGAATTCGCATAGTTACATAGGTAAGTCATGCAAACAAGTACAAGCACGATTATATAGCAGAATAATACACAAGTACAAGTATGCAGTCACAAGCACAGAGAAATGTGATAAACTCCATTTTTAGGGTTTATCTTGTGCTAAATTTAGAGCATTTTATCAACTTTTTCTCACATTTATTCAATGAAATAGCATGGTTTTGTGATTCTCCCTCATTTTGTACTTAAGTGTGAAAACATGCTTTTAGACCTTTAATTTGATGATTTTAATTCACCTTTGATTCTACTAGATGCCTTGATTTATTTGTTAAGTGATTTCAGATTGAAAAGGCTAGGAATGGATCAAAGAAGTGAAGAGGAAAGCATGCAAAGTGGAGAACACATAGAAAAAGCCAAAGATTTGGATGCAATCATCCACGCGCACGCGCACTATACGCGCATACGTGGATCGCAAAAACCTCAGGGACACGCACGCGTGCTGTACGCGTATGCGTCAGTGCTGGCACGTGATTTTTAAGTGAAAACGTGCCCAGCGAATTCACAGGGGTTGTGGGGCCCAATCTAAACCGACTTTGGTGCCAAAATGCTTAAAAGAACAAAGGATTGAAGGGGAGAGGCATCAATTCATTCATTCCATCACTTCACACATTAGGATTAGCTTTAGAGTTAGTTTTAGAGAGAGAAACTCTCCCTTCTCTCTAGGATTAGGATTAAGTTTAGGATAATAAGCTTAGATCTAGGTTTTAATTCATGTTTTCATGTACTTCTACCTTTCAATTCCTTGTTGTTACATCTTGCTCTTCTATTCTTTTATTGTAATTTCTTCTACTTTGTTTTCCATACTTTGTTGTTGATCTACTCTTGTTTTCTTCTATTTTCTTTTAATGCAGTTTGAGGTAATTCATGATAATTGTGCTTTCTTTGATTGTTGTTGTTAATTCTTTGCAATAAATTATTGTTAGATTTCATTCTTGTGTCAATTTACTATGTTTTTCCTTTATACCTTTCAAGTGTTTGTCAAAATGCTTGAAAGGATGTTAGAGTAGAATTTTATGTTCTTGGCTTGGGAAGGTAACTTAGGAATTCTTGAGTTACTAATGTCCAAGTGATTGATAGTTGGTAGCCATTGACTCTAGCTCTCATTAATTCAATTAGTGAATAGCTAGGACTTATGGACTTGGATTAATATAGCTCACTTGACTTTCCTTTACTTGTTAGAGAACGATTTAATGGGATTGATCCTTGCAATTATCATATTGTGGTTAGTGATAAGGATAGAGAGCCTTGACCACCAAACTTTGCCAAGACCTTTTTGTCATTTGAATTCCTTTGCCATTTATTTTTCTTATTTCTTATTCAAAACCCTAAAATATACATGTCCACAGCCAATAACAATAACACTACCCTGCAATTCCTTTGAGAGACGACCCGAGGTTTAAATACTTCGGTTATTAGATTATTAAGGGTTTGTACTTGTGACAAACAAATTTTTTGTATAAAAGGATTATTGTTTGTTTAGAAACTATACTTGCAATGAGATTTCATTAATGAATTCTATACCATCAAAATTCCACTCATCAAAATGGCGCCATTACCGGGGAGTTGCAATTGTGTGCCTTGTTATTGGTTATTGTATATATGTGAATATTGTAAATACGTTTGTCTTTCACTTGTCAGTTGGTTTTCGTTAGCTTTAGAACTTAGTTAGTTTGTTTTTGTGTCCACTATGAATTCTCACCATTTTGGTTATGAGTTTGGTTCTAATTGTGTTGTAGGAAATGTGAACTTCAATGACCACGTGTGTCAAGGATGGAACCAACATAGATGGGAGGAGCCTCAAGGAATTGATCACTCCTATTGGCAACAACCTCCGGATATTCATAGGTACAATCACCATCCTAATGCATGTCAATTCAATGGCTATGGTGAATCTTTTTGTGACAATCAACAACCACCATTATATGCCTATGAATCCTATCCTCAACATGAACCTCAACCATACTCACAAGCCTTTTCTTACCAAGTACCTTCATATGACCCTTATCCATCATATGACCAATCACCCCTACATCATCCTTGTGACCATTATGAGCAAGAACCTTTAGAACCACCACAACCTTATCATAATTACTACCAAGAACCACCTCAATACATGCCATCTCCATACCCTTCTCAAGTAGAACCACCTTCCTACTATGAACTCTTTCTCCAAAATAATGAACCCTATTATCCACCCTAAGCCCCAATGGATGATTCTCTCACTTTGCTACTTCAAGGACAAGCAGATATGCAAAGGAACACACTAGAGTTTGTGACTAACTTGACCAAGGTAGTGCACACTTTAACCTACCAATGCTTGAACACTCAAGGTACTTTCGTAGCCACATGTGAAGGATCAAAAGAAGAGCAAAGTATGAGGAAGAGATTGAAAGATCCGGTGGAGAAGGAGGAGTTGGGTTTTGTATTGGAACAATTGGAGAAACTTATGATTGTTGAAGAAAAGGAAAGAGATAGGAATTCTTGAGTTACTAATGTCCAAGTGATTGATAGTTGGTAGCCATTGACTCTAGCTCTCATTAATTCAATTAGTGAATAGCTAGGACTTATGGACTTGGATTAATATAGCTCACTTGACTTTCCTTTACTTGTTAGAGAACGATTTAATGGGATTGATCCTTGCAATTATCATATTGTGGTTAGTGATAAGGATAGAGAGCCTTGACCACCAAACTTTGCCAAGACCTTTTTGTCATTTGAATTCCTTTGCCATTTATTTTTCTTATTTCTTATTCAAAACCCTAAAATATACATGTCCACAGCCAATAACAATAACACTACCCTGCAATTCCTTTGAGAGACGACCCGAGGTTTAAATACTTCGGTTATTAGATTATTAAGGGTTTGTACTTGTGACAAACAAATTTTTTGTATAAAAGGATTATTGTTTGTTTAGAAACTATACTTGCAATGAGATTTCATTAATGAATTCTATACCATCAAAATTCCACTCATCAAAATGGCGCCATTACCGGGGAGTTGCAATTGTGTGCCTTGTTATTGGTTATTGTATATATGTGAATATTGTAAATACGTTTGTCTTTCACTTGTCAGTTGGTTTTCGTTAGCTTTAGAACTTAGTTAGTTTGTTTTTGTGTCCACTATGAATTCTCACCATTTTGGTTATGAGTTTGGTTCTAATTGTGTTGTAGGAAATGTGAACTTCAATGACCACGTGTGTCAAGGATGGAACCAACATAGATGGGAGGAGCCTCAAGGAATTGATCACTCCTATTGGCAACAACCTCCGGATATTCATAGGTACAATCACCATCCTAATGCATGTCAATTCAATGGCTATGGTGAATCTTTTTGTGACAATCAACAACCACCATTATATGCCTATGAATCCTATCCTCAACATGAACCTCAACCATACTCACAAGCCTTTTCTTACCAAGTACCTTCATATGACCCTTATCCATCATATGACCAATCACCCCTACATCATCCTTGTGACCATTATGAGCAAGAACCTTTAGAACCACCACAACCTTATCATAATTACTACCAAGAACCACCTCAATACATGCCATCTCCATACCCTTCTCAAGTAGAACCACCTTCCTACTATGAACTCTTTCTCCAAAATAATGAACCCTATTATCCACCCTAAGCCCCAATGGATGATTCTCTCACTTTGCTACTTCAAGGACAAGCAGATATGCAAAGGAACACACTAGAGTTTGTGACTAACTTGACCAAGGTAGTGCACACTTTAACCTACCAATGCTTGAACACTCAAGGTACTTTCGTAGCCACATGTGAAGGATCAAAAGAAGAGCAAAGTATGAGGAAGAGATTGAAAGATCCGGTGGAGAAGGAGGAGTTGGGTTTTGTATTGGAACAATTGGAGAAACCTATGATTGTCAAAGAAAAGGAAGAAGTGGTTGAAGATTTGGGAGATGTGGAACTACCATGGGAGTCTCAACAACTTCCGGAGCATATCAAAATTAAAGAATATGAAGAGGTTGATCAAGAGATGGATTTAATCATCAATGACTTTTTATCTAAAATTGAATCCGCCCATTAGGTGTGAAATTGAAGTTATTGAAGACAACTCCATGCCAATTGACATCGGTGACTTTATTGAAAATGCTTCTATTGGATGTGAGGCAAATATTAAAGTGGAATTCACACAACCTCCAAGAGTTAACTTGATTGATGATGAGGAGGAATTGGAAGAAGTTGACAAGCAAGAAGAAATTGAAAGAAGTTGTCAAGAGGTGGGAATAACTAAGAAAGAGCCTAAGGGAGTAGACCTCGCATTGTCTAAGTGTGGGGAGGTCTCCCTTCCCAAGTCACCCTCCAACACAACATTCAAGTGGGTAAAATTTCTACCCTTGAGCTTCACTTTCTCACTTGAATATGGTTTGATTGAAACGGATGGGCAACTTAGAGCTCTTTGTAGACTTAAGAGTAAGAGGGCGTTGTGTAGTGGTTGGAAGTGTGATATTAGGTTCATCAATGTCGAACTTTCAAGGCGTAGGCACCATGATTGGATGAAGGCTACTTTGTGTGGGTTTAGGAAGAAAATTTGGTGTGCTAGGGAGAATTCTATGTGTCAACCACACGGATGGAAGAATCATGACAATCAACTTGAGGACGAGTGCGAAAATAAGATATGGGATCCCGGATCGCACTTTGAAGACCAACTTTCGGACCTCATATTTTGGGTTGAACTTCATCCATGCTTAGTGAAGATGGTTGGAATTTCTGTCAACTATTTGAGGAGCAAAGCTCTTTGGTGATTCAAGGATGAGTACAAGCACAAGCCACCATGACAAAGAGCCTTCCAAATGTCCAACTTAAAGACTTAAAATAAAAGTGCTAGGTGGGAGACACCCCACCATGGTAAACTCTTTCCACTCTTATAGGTTTGATTTGATTAATAAGTGATTTGAGTTGCCATTGTAGGTAGTTTCCTCCTTATATAGTTTCTTTAATAATTTGGTTGCTAGTTGCTTGTGATGCAAGTTTTCCTTGCTTGTACCTGAAAACCCTTCAAAAAACCAAAATGTTTTTGTGAATTTGCATTTTTTGTTGGTTTTGAGTTGCAGGTAGTGTTAGGGAGATTTTTAGCTGTTTTTGGTGTTTCTGAAAAAAAAAGGGCAGGGACGCGTACACATGCTGTACGCGTACACCTCGATAGGTGGACGCAGCCCCTATATAAAGTCCAGAGAGTTAGGCAAACCTGGCGCGAACACTGGGTGTGGGGCACAAGGGAATGCACGCGTACGCGTACCTTACGCGTACGCGTCGGTGCGCCGACATAGATCCCATACATTTTCCAGAGAGTTATGCAAACATCGCGCGGGCATTAGGCTTTTTGCACAAGCTTCCATCCACGCGAACGTGTACCTTTCGCGTACGCGTCAACGCGCAATCTCTCCATCCACGCTTAAGCGCACATGGTGCTTGTGCGTCCATCCCTTTTCTCGCCCACCCACGCGAACACATACAGGACGCGTACGTGTGGATTCAAATTTATTAACCCCATCGATGCGAAAACCCTAGCATCGCGTCCCTCACTCTTCACTCCCAACGCCCCTTTCTCTCTTCCTTCCCTCCCATAACTGTCGCGCTCTGCAACAACCACCATCCACCGTCCGGCGAACCACGGCCGCCGAGCCTACCACCCTCTTTTCCCCTTCCTTCCTTTCTTACCTCTCCCCTTCTTCTCATTCCCATCTGTTACTCTCTGCACCGCCGCGTGCCACCCCTGCCACCGTCAACACCGCCGTGAACTCGACCGCCGCTACCATTTCTGGGTGGCGCTGCTATCTTCTTTCCCTCTCATTTTTTAATCCCCCATTCTATCTCTGCTACCATTCCAGGTTCCCTATCTTCCCCTGCCTTCTACTCTATTTCTTTACTTTCTTCTATTAACTTTGTTTGTTAATTTTAGTTAGATTAGTGCCTCATTTTGTTTGTTAGGATAGATAGAGATGCATACTGTTAGGTAGTTAGGTTGTGGTTAGAAGATTTTAGGCCTGATAATTGCGCCGTTCTTGATTACCCAACATGGCTGAATGTTAATTGCTTGCTTGCTGAGTAATGTTGGTATGATGCTCTGTACAATCATGTTACTGCTGTACTGATTCTACCTGTTGCCTTACTGAACTTTAATTGTTGAATTGTGTTTGCTGCCGCCTTAACATATGCAGTCCTTGTTCTTTTCATGTTTGTTGCAATTGTGGATTCATATGCTTATATTTTACTGCTTTCTGCTATCTGGGAACATCCGATTTACTGTCGGAATGCTGCCCAAAATTCTAGAAATTGTTTTGTTTTTAAACTTGCTACCTACAATTGAACTTGCCACTTTTTAAACTAAGATTTACTTGACCTACACCAAGTTCAATTCCTAGGTCACTTTGGTTGGCATTTCCGTGTTTATTCTATTTCCCGTGATATGCATTGAAATGGTTAGTTCAAGGAATTATTGGTCGGACCTCTACGTCACACAATCCCTTGCCTAACTCATCTATTTGAACCTTCATGCGCTTTCACCTTTCAAGTTAAGTCAAATGACTCCTTGATCAAGGTTCACTTTTCAACTTCCTTGACCCATGAATTGATACTAAGCTTACCATTTGACCTTGCATTTTCTTGCATACGGTTCATTCATTTGCGACAATTGGTACATTCCACTAGTGTGACCTCATTTGTTATTGTTTCCAACTTGCTTTTGGTTACACTAGCGCATGTTTTAATCGTTCCTCGCCAATTATTGCAAACTTAGTGACCTTGTGCATTGTTGATGATTTGCTTTCCATTATATGCTCTTATGCGAATTCATATTTCATCATCAATGACTGCATCATTCTCATGAATGTGAGTGTACTTGTTTTCCATACCGTTTTTTGAATTTCTCTTGATTAAGCCAATAACCGTCATACCACTAATTTTTGAACTACTTTTCTAACTTCTAACTTGCTTACCATACTGACTTCTCCTTTCACTTTCAAATTAACCCTTTCACCATTATTTTGGGTATTGATGGTTATTGAGCTTAATAAACAAGCATTGTGCAAGTATAGCTTAAATTCTTGGTTTCTGGCTTTGATTTGAGTTCTGATTCTTGTTGCTTGCATTCCAAGTGTTCACCCCTTTCAACTCACTTCATGATTACATGTCAATCCTCTTGTTTTATGACTATTTCCTTCCTTGCTTTCTATTCCTCTACTTCGCTTAATTGTTTATATCCTGTCCTATCTACTTTTCAGGATGGCCGATAGAGGAAAATCCAAGGCTACTTCTAGAAATACGAAGAAACCTCACGCCTCCGCTGTTTCTCCTTTCCACGACTATGCCAAGAACCCTCTTAATGACAAGGATAAAGCAGACCAGCAACTGCCGCCTACTAACACACACAGGTTCCCTAACCTCTATTGTCAGCTACGCTTCCTGACCTATCGGAAGAAGAATCTGAATATAGAAAAGAAACTGACCATCCCCACTGACCTAAGGCGTTCCATTGAGACACGTATCCAGGGGATGTGCCTAGGTTTTATTGATAGGGAGCTAGGTAGGGTAAACTCATCCTGGGTCAAGGAGTTTTACTGCAATTTCTTCAGACATATCATTGATTCAGTCTACCTGCGAGGCGGTCAGATATTGGTTACGGAGGCTGCTATTGAGGATAGACTCCACTGTCTGCCTAGGACCGGTGATTCAGATGCCTATGAGATGGCGAATGTGGCGATACATTGTATGACTTTTGATTATGATGCTTTGAGGAGTGTTATTGCCACCCCGGATGCCCCTTGGGAGATGGATGCTGATAATAGGAAGTCCAAGGGGATGTTGTTTGCTCACTTATCGAGGGAGGCTAGGACATGGCAGAAGATCCTTGCACACTACGTCATGTCGACCACCCACTTTACTGAGATTCCGGTGGACATGCTTGTCCTGATCGGATGTATTATGGAGGGGAAGGAGGTATACTTTTCCCGGTTGATCAGGAGATTCATGTGGCGAGCACATGTCCGTGGCATACTCCCATTCCCGACATTGGTCACCGAGATGATTCAGCTAGCCGATGCTCTATGGGGAGCAGATGATGAGACACTATCCCCAATCTACGGAAAGGAGGAAGTGATTCCGTGGGGGACATGGGTGAATGAGAAGCCCACATCCCGGCATCGCTCTAGAGCTAGAGCCAGAGCAACAGCGACACCTGGCCTTCCATCTTCCTCAGCTGCAGTAGGCCCATTAGCACCAGCAGCACCGATTGCACCACCACCAGCACCCCAACCGACATATCTCTTAGTACAACGTCTGTTCCGCTTCATGGAACGTAGTGAGCGCCGCATCATGTGATGTTGATGAGCGGATAATGTGTACGCTTTTTGGCATTGTTTTTAGTATGTTTTTAGTAGGATCTAGTTACTTTTAGGGATGTTTTCATTAGTTTTTATGTTAAATTCACATTTCTGGACTTTACTATGAGTTTGTGTATTTTTCTGTGATTTCAGGTATTTTCTGGCTGAAATTGAGGGACTTGAGCAAAAATCAGATTCAGAGGTTGAAGAAGGACTGCTAATGCTGTTGGATTCTGACCTCCCTGCACTCAAAGTAGATTTTCTGGAGCTACAGAACTCAAAATGGCGTGCTTCCAATTGCGTTGGAAAGTAGACATCCAGAGCTTTCCAGCAATATATAATAGTCCATACTTTGGCCGAGTTTAGACGATGTAAAAGGGCGTTGAACGCCAGTTCCACGCTGCTGTCTGGAGTTAAACGCCAGAAACAAGTCACAAACCAGAGTTGAACGCCAGAAATGCGTTACAACCTGGCGTTCAACTCCAGAAAGAGCCTCTGCACATATAGCATTCAAGCTCAGCCCAAGCACACACCAAGTGGGCCCCGAAAGTGGATTTATGCATCAATTACTTACTTCTGTAAACCCTAGTAGCTAGTTTATTATAAATAGGACTTTTTACTATTGTATTAGACATCCTGGATTGTATTTTGGATCCTGTGATCTCATTTTGGGGGCTGGCCATTTGGCCATGCCTGGACCTTTCACTTATGTATTTTCAACGGTAGAGTTTCTACACTCCATAGATTAAGGTGTGGAGCTCTGCTGTTCCTCAAAGATTAATGCAAAGTACTACTGTTTTCTATTCAATTTATCTTACTTCGCTTCTAAGATATTCATTCGCACTTCAACCTGAATGTGATGAACGTGACAATCATCATCATTCCCTATGAACGCGTGCCTGACAACCACTTCCGTTCTACCTTAGATTGAATGAGTATCTCTTAGATCTCCTAACCAGAATCTTCGTGGTGTAAGCTAGAATGATGGCGGCATTCAAGAGAATCCGGAAAGTCTAAACCTTGTCTGTGGTATTCCGAGTAGGATTCAATGATTGAATGACAGTGACGAGCT
>NC_029787.2:109835375-109839821 GCF_000816755.2 Arachis ipaensis
AGGGCATCTTGGACCATTTTCACAAGAGGAGGGGATGTAGCCACTGACAACGGTGATGCCCTTGCATAAAGCCAGCCATAGAAAGGAGTGAGACTGATTGGATGAAGACAGCAGGAAAGCAGAGGTTCAGAGGAACGAATGCATCTCCATACGCTTATCTGAAATTATCACCAATGATTTACATAAGTATTTCTATCCTTACTTTATGTTTTATTTACATAATATATTGTAGTCCATATGAGTCAACTTAACTGAGATTTACAAGGTGACCATAGCTTGCTTCATACCAACAATCTCCGTGGGATTCGACCCTTACTCACGTAAGGTATTACTTGGACGACCCAGTGCACTTGCTGGTTAGTTATGCGAAGTTGTGAAGATATGTTTAGACCATGGTTCTGTGCATCCGTTTTTGGTGCCATTGCCAAGGAATCAATTTCGAACAACAATTCACAACCTGAGTAACAATTTCGCATACCAAGTTTTTGGCGCCGTTGCCGGGGATTGTTCGAGTTTTCGGCAAGCTTTTGGTCCGGTAACATCAGTGCCAAGTTTGATCCAGCAACAACAACAAGTTTTTGGTGCCGTTGCCGGGGATTGTTCGAGTTTGGACAACTGACGGTTCATCTTGTTGCTCAGATTAGGTAATTTTCTTTTTGTTTTGTTTTCAAAAATTTTTCAAAAATCTTTCAAAAATTTTTCTTTTGTTTTCGAAAAAAAAAGAATAATAAAATAATAAAAATAATATTTTCAAAAATAAATTATTCTATGGCTTCAAAACTTTCAAGAATGAATTCTAGAGTTTCATGGTAACATGTTGAATCCTATCTGGCTGAAAAGCCATACCCAAACTCCTTTGGGATTGGTCTTCAACTAATCACCTCAATGGATGTAAATCTATTCTAAAGCTTGACTGGCTATTAAGCCATGTCTAACCCTCATATTGGAGCTTTAGACTAAAGAGTACAAGATTCCTGGAATTCATATTAAAGATTTTGAAATCCTTATTTTTCTTTTTCAAATCAATTTTCGAAAAAAATTCCAAAAAAATTTAGAAAATCATAAAAATCAAAAAAATATTTTTGTGTTTCTTGTTTGAGTCTTGAGTCATGTTATAAGTTTGGTGTCAATTGCATGTTCATCTTGCATTTTTCGAAAAAATTCATGCATTCATAGTGTTCTTCATGATCTTCAAGTTGTTCTTGGTAAGTCTTCTTGTTTGATCTTGATGATTTTTTGTTTTGTGTTGTATGGTGTTTCTCATATGCATTCTTGAATTCTTAGTGCCTAAGCATTAAAGATTTCTAAGTTTAGTGTCTTGCATGTTTTCTTTGCATATAAAAATTTTTCAAAAATGTGTTCTTGATGTTCATCATGATCTTCATAGTGTTCTTGGTGTTCATCTTGACATTCATAGCATTCTTACATGCATTCATTGTTTTGATCCATAACTTTCATGCATTGCATCCTTTTTCTTGTTTTTCTCTCTCATCATAAAAATTCAAAAATCAAAAAATTATCTTTCCCTTTTTCTCTCTTAAAATTTCGAAAATTAGATTTGACTTTTTCAAAAATTTTTAAAATCTAGTTGTTTTTAAGAGTCAAATCAAATTTTCAATTTGAAAATCTTATCTTTCTCAAAATCTTTTTCAAAAATCAAATCTTTTCCATTTTTCTTAGTTATTTTCGAAAATTTTAAAAATATTTTTCAAAAATCCTTTTCTTATTTTTATATCAAATTTTCGAAAATAATAATAACAATTAATGTTTTGATTCAAAAATTTCAAGTTTGTTACTTACTTGTTAAGTAAGATTCAAACTTTGAGTTCTAGAATCATATCTTGTGATTTCTTGTGAATCAAGTCATTAATTGTGATTTTAAAAATCAAATCTTTTTCAAAAAAACTAATTTCAATCATATCTTTTCAAAATATCTTCTTATCATATCTTTTTCAAAAACTTGATTTCAAAATATCTTCTCTAACTTCCTAACTCCTTATCTTTTCAAAATTTGTTTCAACTAACTAACTAACTTTTTGTTTGTTTCTTATCTTTTTCAAAACTACCTAACTAACTCTCTCTCTCTAATTTTCGAAAATATCTCCCCCCTTTTTCAAAATTTCTTTTTAATTAACTAATTATTTTAATTTTTGATTTTTATTTTCGAAAATTACTAACACTTTTCAAAAATTATTTTCAAAAATCACTAACTCTTTTTCAAAAATTATTTTCGAAAATCCTCTCCCTCTCTCTCATCTTATTCTATTTATTTATTCATCTACTAACATCTCTTCCTCACATCACTCACCAAATTCGAACCCCCTCTTCTATCTGTGTTCGAATTTTCTCTTCTTTTCTTCTTCTACTAACAATAAGGAACCTCTTTACTGTGACATAGAGGATTCCTCTTCTTTTCTTGTTCTCTTCTCTTTCTTATGAGCAGGAACAAAGAAAAAGGCATTCTTGTTGAAGCTGATCCAGAACCTGAAAGGACTCTGAAGAGGAAACTAAGAGAAGCTAAATTACAACAATCCAGAGACAACCTTATTGAAAATTTTGAACAAGTAAAGGGGATGGCAGCCGAACCCAACAACAATAATGTAAGGAGAATGCTTGGTGACTTTACTGCACCTAATTCCAATTTACATGGAAGAAGCATCTCCATCCCTGCCATTGGAACAAACAACTTTGAGCTGAAACCTCAGCTAGTTTCTCTGATGCAGCAGAACTGCAAGTTTCATGGACTTCCATCTGAAGATCCTTTTCAGTTCTTAACTGAATTCTTGCAGATCTGTGATACTGTTAAGACTAATGGAGTAGATCCTGAAGTCTACAGGCTCATGCTTTTCCCTTTTGCTGTAAGAGACAGAGCTATAGTGTGGTTGGACTCTCAACCCAGAGATAGCCTGAACTCTTGGGATAAGCTGGTCACGGCTTTCTTAGCCAAATTCTTTCCTCCTCAAAAGCTGAGCAAGCTTAGAGTGGATGTTCAGACCTTCAGACAGAAGGAAGGTGAATCCCTCTATGAAGCTTGGGAAAGATACAAGCAGCTGACCAAAAAAGTATCCTTCTGACATGCTTTCAGAATGGACCATCCTGTATATATTCTATGATGGTTTATCTGAGCTATCAAAGATGTCATTGGATACTTCTGCAGGTGGATCCATTCACCTAAAGAAAACACCTGCAGAAGCTCAAGAACTCATTGACATGGTTGCTAATAACCAGTTCATGTACACTTCTGAGAGGAATCCTGTGAGTAATGGGACGCCTCAAAAGAAAGGAGTTCTTGAAGTTGACACTCTGAATGCCATATTGGCTCAGAATAAAATATTGACTCAGCAAGTCAATATGATTTCTCAGAGTCTGAATGGAATGCAAGCTGCATCCAACAGTACTCAAGAGGCTTCTTATGAAGAAGAAGCTTATGATCCTGAGAACCCTGCAATAGCAGAGTTAAATTACATGGGTGAACCATATGGAAACACCTATAATCCATCATGGAGAAATTATCCAAATCTCTCATGGAAGGATCAAAGGCCTCAACAAGGCTTTAATAATGGTGGAAGAAATAGGTTTAACAATAATAAACCTTTTCCATCATCCACTCAGCAACAGACAGAGAACTCTGAACAAAATACCTCTAATTTAGCAAACTTAGTCTCTGATCTATCTAAGGCCACTGTAAGTTTCATGAATGAAACAAGGTCTTCCATTAGAAATTTGGAAGCACAAGTAGGCCAGCTGAGTAAAAGGATCACTGAAATCCCTCCTAGTACTCTCCCAAGCAATACAGAAGAGAATCCAAAAGGAGAGTGCAAGGCCATTGACATAAGCACCATGGCCGAACCTGTAAGGGAAGGAGAGGACGTGTATCCCAAGGAGAAAGACCTCCTGGGACGTCCAGTGATCAATAAGGAGCTTCCCTCTGAGGAACCAAAGGACTCTGAGGCTCATCTAGAGACCATAGAGATTCCATTGAGCCTCCTTATGCCATTCATGAGCTCTGATGAGTATTCTTCTTCTGAAGAGAATGAGGATGTTACTGAAGAGCAAGCTGCCAAGTTCCTTGGTGCAATCATGAAGCTAAATGCCAAATTATATGGCATTGATACTTGGGAAGATGAACCTCCAGTTCATAATACCTTGTACCATAGGCACCATGTTCTTTGAAAAAGCTCTGTGTGACCTTGGTTTAGGGACAAACCTCATGCCCCTCTCTGTTCTCTCTGTAATGGGAATCTATGGGATGCAAGCTGCTAAAATCTCATTAGAGATGGCAGACAGCTCAAGAAAACAGGCTTATGGACAAGTAGGACAAGTAGAAGTAAAGGTTGAAGGCCTTTACATCCCTGCTGATTTCATAGTCCTGGATACTGGAAAGGAAGAGGATGAATCCATCATCCTAGGAAGACCTTTCCTAGCCACAGCAAGAGCTGTGATTAA
>NC_029787.2:109840848-109842102 GCF_000816755.2 Arachis ipaensis
AGGACAACCTTGTGTTTACAACTCAAGGATCTCTCTCTGCATCCATGGAGAGGAAGCATAAAAAGCTTCTCTCAAAGCAGAGTCAAACAAAGCCCCCACAGTTAAACTCTAAGTTTGGTGTCAAACCCCCATATCCAAACTCTAAGTTTGGTGTTGGGAGATCTCAACAAAGCTCTGCACATCTGTGAGGTTCCATGAGAGCCCACTGTCAAGCTATTGACATTAAAGAAGCGCTTATTGGGAGGCAACCCAATTTTTATTTATCTAACTATATTTTTCTTAGTTATATGTCTTTATAGGTTCATGATCATGTGGAGTCACAAAATAAATATAAAAATTGAAAACGGAATAAAAAAACAGCAGAAGAAAAATCATACCGTGGAGGAAGACCTTACTGGCGTTTAAACGCCAGTAAGAAGCATGTTTTGGGCGTTCAACGCCAGAACAGAGCATGGTTCTGGTGCTGAACGCCAAAAATGCACCCTGGAGGAGAGCTTGCGCTGAACGCCCAGAACAAGCATGGTTCTGGCGTTCAACGCCAGAAATAAGCTACAAATGGGCGTTCAACGCCCAGAACAAGCACCAACCTGGCGCTGAACGCCCAGAGTTGTGTGCAAGGGCATTTTGCATGCCTAATTTGGTGTAAGGTTGTAAATCCTTGAACACCTCAGGATCTGTGGACCCCACAGGATCCCCACCTACCTCCACTCACTTCTTCTCACCCCTCTTTCACACAATCCCATAAACACTCTTCCCCAAAACCCTTCACCAATCACCTCAATCTCTCTCTTCCCCATAAACCTACCTCATAAACTCCACCTACCTTCAAAATTCAAAATCAATTTCCCACCCAAACTCACCCTAAACGGCCGAACCTTCACCCCCCTCACATCCCTATATATAACCCTCCATTCTTCCTCATTTTCACACAACACAACCCTCTCTTCTCTTCTTGGCCGAAACACAACCCCTTCTCCCTCTCCTCCACTTCTTCTTCTTCTTCATCTATTCTTTCTTCTCTTGCTCGAGGGCGAGCAAAATTCTAAGTTTGGTGTGATAAAAGCATAAACTTTTTGTTTTTCCACTACCATTGATGGCACCTAAGACCGGAGAATCCTCTAGAAAAGGGAAAGGGAAGACAAAAGCTTCCACTTCCGAGTCATGGGAGATGGAAAGGTTCATCTCCAAAGCCCATCAAGACCACTTCTATGATGTTGTGGCCAAGAAGAAGGTGATCCCCGAGGTCCCTTTCAA
>NC_029787.2:109842193-109872415 GCF_000816755.2 Arachis ipaensis
GAACTATTGGGAGCAAATCAACACCTCCCTAGGAGAATTAAGTTCCAACATGGGACAACTAAGGCTGGAACATCAAGAGCACTCCATCATCCTTCATGAAATAAGAGAAGATCAAAAAGCAATGAGGGAGGAGCAACAAAGACAAGGAAGAGACATAGAAGAGCTCAAGGACATCATTGGTTCCTCAAGAAGGAAACGCCACCATCACTAAGGTGGACTCATTCCTTGTTCTTACTTTCTCTGTTTTTCGTTTTCTCTATGTTAAGTGCTTATCTATGTTTGTGTCTTCATTACATGATCATTAGTAGTTAGTAACTTTGTCTTAAAGTTATGAATGTCTTATGAATCCATCACCTCTCTTAAATGAAAAATGTTTTAATTCAAAAGAATAAGAAGTACATGAGTTTTGAATTTATCCTTGAACTTAGTTTAATTATATTGATGTGGTGACAATGCTTCTTATTTTCTGAATGTATGCTTGAACAGTGCATATGTTTTTTGAAGTTGTTGTTTAAGAATGTTAAATATGTTGGCTCTTGAAAGTTAAAATAGCTGTGTTCAAGAATCATCATACTGAACTAGGAGGATCAATAACAATATCTGAACTCTGAGTTCCTATAGATGCCAATCATTCTAAACCTCAATGGATAAAGTGAGATGTCAAAACTATTCAAGAGGCAAAAAGCTATAAGTCCCGCTCATATGATTGAAGCTATGTTTCATTGATAGTTTGAAATTTATAGTATATTCTCTTCTTTTTATCCTATTTGATTTTCAGTTGCTTGGGGACAAGCAACAATTTAAGTTTGGTATTGTGATGAGCGGATAATTTGTACGCTTTTTGGCATTGTTTTTAGTATGTTTTTAGTAGGATCTAGTTACTTTTAGGGATATTTTCATTAGTTTTTATGTTAAATTCACATTTCTGGACTTTACTATGAGTTTGTGTGTTTTTCTATGATTTCAGGTATTTTCTGGCTGAAATTGAGGGACTTGAGCAAAAATCAGATTCAGAGGTTGAAGAAGGACTGCTGATGCTGTTGGATTCTGACCTCCCTGCACTCAAAGTGGATTTTCTGGAGCTACAGAACTCAAAATGGCGTGCTTCCAATTGCTTTGGAAAGTAGACATCTAGGGCTTTCCAGCAATATATAATAGTCCATACTTTGGCCGAGTTTAGACGACGTAAAAGGGCGTTGAACGCCAGTTCTACGCTGCTGTCTGGAGTTAAACGCCAGAAACAAGTCACAAACCAGAGTTGAACGCCAGAAATACGTTACAACCTGGCATTCAACTCCAGAAAGAACCTCTGCACGTGTAACATTCAAGCTCAGCCCAAGCACACACCAAGTGGGCCCCGGAAGTGGATTTATGCATCAATTACTTACTTCTGTAAACCCTAGTAGCTAGTTTATTATAAATAGGACTTTTTACTATTGTATTAGACATCCTGGATTGTATTTTGGATCCTGTGATCTCGTTTTGGGGGCTGGCCATTCGGCTATGCCTGGACCTTTCACTTATGTATTTTCAACGGTAGAGTTTCTACACTCCATAGATTAAGGTGTGGAGCTCTGCTGTTCCTCAAAGATTAATGCAAAGTACTACTGGGATTCGACCCTTACTCACGTAAGGTATTACTTGGACGACCCAGTGTACTTGCTGGTTAGTTATGCGAAGTTGTGAAGATATGTTTAGACCATGGTTCTGTGCATCCGTTTTTGGTGTCATTGCCAGGGAATCAATTTCGAACAACAATTCACAACCTGAGTAACAATTTCGCATACCAGATGTCTTGATAGAGTGGATCAGATATTTGTAGCACTGGACGTCGAGTTGCCCCTATTGCCGACCCTTCTTCTTCAGAGGAGGAGGAGCATGAGGTGGAGTAGGCTCAGCCGGAGGCACCCCCACAGACACAGGCTACCCCGGAAGCGCAGCAGACACCCGCGAAGCCACAGCCTCAGCCCCAGCCAGATACGACGGTTGACCCTCACCCTGAGCCCGAGCAGTAGCATCGAGGATGATGCTTTCTTCTAAGTGTGGGGAGGTCACCGTCGTCGCCGTCGGTGGATTGCCATTTTGGGTGATGAGTTCGGACACTTATCACTTATTTTATGTTATTTTTAGTACTTTGCACTTTACTTTTACTGCACTTTTGGGGATTATTGTACATATTTGTTATTTTGGTACTTTTACTTTAGTTGTTGCATTTTGCACCTTACATTCTAGATATTTCATACTTTTATTTGGATTTGCTTTGTGTAGTTGTTTTAGTTTTTTGTTGTGATTAGAAAAATATTTTGGATTGTTGAAACCCATAGTTTACCCTTTTTACATAAGAAATTTGGTTTGATTGAAAAAGAAGGGATAAACTAAGGAAATTTTAAAATTTCTAAATCACAAGATTGCATTTAGGACAAGCTTAGTCAAACAATGAAATTTTCCAAAGAATTTATCTATAGGGCACCACCCCAATTGATTGAAAATTTTTGTGGAACTTGCTTGAATTATATATTTTGTGAAGCATGTTTTGAGCTAAGAACAAAAGCATGTGAGATTTGAGCCTAATGATGTAGTTACATCTTATAACCACTTATTTTCCTTCTTGTGTGCAATTGTTTAATTCTATATGTTCATTATTCCTTGTATTCATGCACTTATATAATTGAGGCCATTGTTTTATTAGCTCACTCATCCAAACAAGCCTACCTTTTACCTTCCATTGTTAGCCAATTTTGAGTCTATGCTTACTACATTGTTCTTTATTTTAGCACATTACAAGCCTAAAGCGAAAAACAATAAAAGTCCCTTGTTTAGATCTTTGATTAGCTTAGGCTAGTGAGAGTGTTCATTATTCAAGTTGGGAAAGTTTGGGAATATTGGTGGGGATAAAAGGGTGCTTTGTATTTTTATATTTGGGAATTGGGTGCACACCCATGTATTAATCAAATGTTAAACCTTGTGCATTGATGTTCTTGTATAGAGTTTGAAAGAAAGAAAAAGAAATAAAATATAGTAAAAGAAAGAAAGAAAAGAAGAAAAGAAAAGCAATAAAAATGGGACAAAATACCCCAAAGTAAAGTTCAATAAGAATCAATGCATAAGTGTTGTGAAATGAAAAGAAAATGCATGAGTATGTAAGAAAAAGTGAAGAATGGGTAGTTAGGTTAGAACTTAATTGTATGTATAGGTTGTTACATGGGCTAGTGGGAAAGTCTATGTTAATCAAAGATTCAAATTCTAGTCCACTTAACCATATATGACATTACCTTGACCCTAACTCCATTACAACCTTCGGAAAGACCTCAAGATAATTGTATGCATGCATTGAATAATTGTTTACTATTAGATGAAGGACAAACCTTGGAAAGAATGATTAGGGGAGAATTGAGTGAATCAACCCCTAAACACTTGAGTAACTAGAGCAGATACACATCCGGTGAGGGTTCGATTGCTCAATTACATGTTTTCACCATAATCATCCTTATTCATGCAAGTTTGTAAATCTTTTTGATAATTCAATACAATTGTGGGTTGGATTTGATTCCTATCGCTTTATCCCTTATGCTTACACATGTTCCCTTGGAAGTTGATTTGTTTTGACCAAGCAATTGCATTCATGTAGGTAGTTGCATTTGGATAGGTTGCATATAGTTTAGTGCAGTGAATAAATGATACCCCTTACTTCATTCTTGGTTTAGCATGAGGACATGCTAAGGTTTAAGTGTGGGGAGGTTGATAAACCCTATTTTCAGGGTTTATCTTGTGCTGAATTTAGAGCATTTTATCAACCTTTTCTCATATTTATTCAATGAAATAGCATGGTTTTGTGATTCTCCCTCATTTTGTGCTTAAGTGTGAAAACATGCTTTTAGACCTTTAATTTGATGATTTTAATTCACCTTTGATTCCACTAGATGTCTTGATTTGTTTGTTAAGTGATTTTCGGTTGAAAAGGCTAGGAATGGATCAAAGGAATGAAGAGGAAAGTATGCAAAGTGGAGAACACATGGAAAAAGCCAGAGATTTGGATGCAATCATCCACGCGCACGCGCACTATACGCGCACACGTGGATCGCAAAAACCTCAGGGATGCGCACGCGTGCTGTATGTGTACGCGTTGGTGTTGGCACGTGATTTTTAAGTGAAAACGTGCCCAGCGAATTCATAGGGGATGTGGGGCCCAATCTAAACCGACTTTGGCACCAAAATGCTTAAAAGAACCAAGGATTGAAGGGGAGAGGCATCAATTCATTCATTCCATCACTTCACACATTAGGATTAGCTTTAGAGTTAGTTTTAGAGAGAGAAGCTCTCCCCTCTCTCTAGGATTAGGATTAGATTTAGGATAATAAGCTTAGATCTAGGTTTTAATTCATGTTTTCATCTACTTCTATCTTTCAATTCCTTGTTATTACATCTTGCTCTTCTATTCTTTTATTGTAATTTCTTCTACTTTGTTTTCCATACTTTGTTGTTGATCTACTCTTGTTTTCTTCTATTTTCTTTCAATGCAATTTGAGGTAATTCATGATAATTGTGCTTTCTTTGATTGTTATTAATTCTTTGCAATAAATTGTTGTTAGATTGTATTCTTGTGTCAATTTACTATGTTTTCCTTTTATACCTTCCAAGTGTTTGTCAAAATGCTTGAAAGGATGTTAGAGTAGAATTTTATGTTCTTGGCTTGAAAAGGTAACTTAGGAATTCTTGAGTTACTAATGTCCAAGTGATTGATAGTTGGTAGCCATTGACTCTAGCTCTCATTAATTCAATTAGTGAATAGCTAGGACTTATGGACTTGGATTGATATAGCTCACTTGACTTTTCTTTACTTGTTAGAGGATGATTTAATGGGATTGATCCTTGTAATCATCATATTGTGGTTAGTGATAAGGATAGAGAGCCTTGACCACCAAACCTTGCCAAGACCTTTTTGTCATTTGAATTCCTTTGCCATTTATTTTTCTTGTTTCTTATTCAAAACCCCAAAATATACATGTCCATAGCCAATAACAAGAACACTACCCTGCAATTCCTTTGAGAGACGACCCGAGGTTTAAATACTTCGGTTATTAGATTATTAAGGGTTTGTACTTGTGACAAACAAATTTTTTGTATGAAAGGATTATTGTTGGTTTAGAAACTATACCTGCAACGAGATTTTATTAGTGAATTCTATACCATCAAAATTCCACTCATCAAAATGCAATAACTAAGTATGATGCATACCTGGTCCTATGGAGGCCATGAGCTCACGCGTTGGTTGACTACCCACAATCTGACGTTACTCGAGACTAAGCCCGAAAATACTTTTTCCAACTATGTACGTTTTGCACATGTGTCTAATGAACAAATACACAAATATTCTGACAACTAACAATTATCACAGAACTTGACACCATAGTATGCTAATAGTTAGAGAAACATGCATTTTGATGAGTGTCCCCACTATCAATCTCAATCAAGCAGTGGACAAAGAAGACGCAGCCACTACACTTGCCAAGCATACAATTTGAAATGGCGTAATTCTAAAATCTTAAAGTCTCTAATTCCTTTTTTCTTATAATACCTTATTTCTTTCTTAGTGTATGAGCATTTTGTCCACAATCTTTCAAGATAATTACCATGGTACCCTTGCTTTTACTAAAAGGTCCTTTTATTCTTAGTCTTTTTATAAAATTTGTATTTTGCCCTTTTTTTTCATTAAATCTTACTTTAGTTATCTTTCTTACATTTTTTAAAGACACTTTTATCCATTGGTTGCTACTTTACCATTTTATCATTATATTTTACCAAAAGAATTATTTTGCCTTTTAATAAGTTAATTAACTATTTTTATGTCTTACTTTATTCCAAAATTAGTATTATACTCTTAAATATTTTAAGTAATACTTTTTAGTCTTAGTGCCAAAATTACTGAATTAACCTTATGACTCCTCATTTACTAATTTACTCCTAATACTTTTAATTTATGCTAATTTTATTTTTAATAACATAAAACACTATTTTACTCCTAACTTCTTGTGCTAATCCTAGTAGTTATCATATTTTCAATTTTGATCCTAAATTTTACTAAAACTTTTATTTAGACTAAAAACTTCATCTTAACTACAATTTTAACCCAACTCTTTCATATAATTATAATTTTATCCTTAAGATTACTAAAATTATAATTTTAAGCCTAATTTCTTTTAATTACATTTTTAGCCCTTTGTTTTTCCTAATGACTGAATTACCACTTGTGTTTCATCATACTAATTCCATAGAACCTATGAAGCATAGGAACTTTACTGAGTTGCTGTGTCCACGTGTCAAACATATTTTTGGATACGACACTCGTCCGACACGCGTGTCTGCTGTGTCCAACCGTGTGTAACAACCCAGACCACCCGCTAGCACGATATTGTCCGCTTTGGCACACAAGGCCTCACGGTTTTGCCTTTGACGATAGGGATGATAGCCGAAGCCCCCACACTCACTCGTCAAAACGCGTCATGCTAGGGAGAGGTATCCACACCCTTATAAGGCATGCTTCGTTTCCCTCCCCAACCGATGTGGGACCTTACAATCCACCTCCTTAAAGGAGCCCAACGCCCTCGCTGGCACATCGATTCGAGCTCCGGCTCTGATACCATCTGTAACAACCCAGACCACCCGCTAGCACGATATTGTTCGCTTTGGCACACAAGGCCTCACGGTTTTGCCTTTTACGATAGGGATGATAGTCGAAGCCCCCCACACTCACTCGTCAAAATGCGTCATGCTAGGGAGAGGTATCCACACTCTTATAAGGCATACTTTGTTCCCCTCCCCAACCGATGTGGGACCTTATTGTAAGGGTGTGGATACCTCTCTCTAACATAACGCGTTTTGCCGAGTGAGTGTGGGAGGCTTCGGCTATCATCCCTATCGTCAAAGGCAAAGCTGTGAGACCTTGTGTGCCAAAGCGGACAATATCGTGCTAGCGGATGGTCTGGGCTTTTACAGATGGTATCAGTGTTGGAGCCCAGATCGATGTGCCAGGGAGGGCGCTGGGCTCCCTTAGGGGGTGGATTGTAAGGTCCCACATTGGTTGGGGAGGGGAATGAAGCATACCTTATAAGGGTGTGGATACCTCTCCCTAGCATGACGCGTTTTGACGAGTGAGTGTGGGAGACTTTGGCTATCATCCCTATCGTCAAAGGCAAAACCGTGAGGCCTTATGTGCCAAAGCGGACAATATCGTGCTAGCGGGTGGTCTGGGCTGTTATAGACTTACAGGAGGCACTACGCAAGATAGAGAAAGAGAATTTTTAATGAGCTATAGTGCATTGTCAGTGGCAGCTACGTGGATGGTATTCTTAGGAGCTCAGGATGGTCCTTCTTTCCATGACACTATGAATGAAGTCTGTCGTTGGACCTAAACACTAGAACAAAAGTCTGGCTTGAAAAGACAAATAAGAGATTCTCCCACGCCAAACTTTGTTGGTGACCCTTCAGTGGTCATGACAAAAGGAGCACCCAAGGGAAAAAAGGAGAGGGGTAAACGGAGGTGCACTAAATGCAACAGTGCTGGTCATGTAAAGAATAAATGTCCTGTGAGTAATGACGGTGACGATTTGGATGATAAGACTAGTAGTGGCACGCAAGCTAGCTTTGGTACCGAAGAGGTCAGTGAGATACAATATTGCATTAGTTGTTACTTGAATTAAAATAAACTCGCTCGTAACCTCTATGTTGTAGTTATACTTGATATAATTTTTGACTCCATGTATTATTTTTTCATAGGAGCTTCCCAAGGATCCTATGGCTTCTCAAGAGACATTAGTAGTGCCAAATACAGAAGTAAATGCATATGCGCAGCAAGAGTTTGGACTTGGTGATTCAGGATTGATTAATGGCTATGAGACTCCCATCCTACCGTATGGAAGTCATGAGTGGCTATTACAGGTATAAATAATAAGAGATGAATAATTGCATTGTTGAAACTTTGTGTTTTGGTAAGTTTTAAACTATTTGAAATCACATTATGATTCTTTGAAGTCCTTTTTATTTCTCTCAAATTTGTTTGTGCTGTGGAGAACAGGTTGTACAACAAGGACATTATTCGAAGTTCAATGGGATGCTGTAGAATGTACTTGTATATACTCATAAGAGTATGGTTTAAGATGTTAGTTAAATTCTTGGATTTCAAATAGTAGTGCTTTGAGGTTGATATAATTTTTTTATAATTAAATTTTTAGATATTTATCATAACTTGTCATCGTTACACTCGGCTGAAATGTGCAGAAGGATTCAATAGTTTTGATTTATATAGTTAAAATTATTGTTGATTCTTATTCATGATAAAATGCATGCTAAAATTCTGTTTGATTTACGATATGCATGGAAAAATTATTATAACTGTAATATACCTTCCATGGTTGATGTCTCGACAAGTATCAATCTATGTGCTAAAGGAAAAGACAATTTGGAACCTGTGTTCTCTTCCTGAGAAAAAGAGAGTATTGGAGCAGTAAATGATAAATGCAGATATTTTTTTTTGTCTGAGTAATATATTAAGGAATAGGATGATACTATCTTATTGCATCATTCCTGGGCTTGCAAGCTGAATTTGTTGCACTAGATGTTATACTGCTAAACTATGGCATTAAAGCAGTCAATAGTAGCTGACATCGGTTTAGTTACTCTAGTAATAGAGTGAGTTAGTGAGATACTTAAGAGAGCCATAGCAAAATGTTTTTATCAGTGAGGTCTTTGCAAATGCACCTTTCTTCATCTCAGCAGAGGTTGCCGGTGCTTTGGATGCAAGATAAATATTAAAGATTGCACTCATGTATGATTTCCTCTATTTTGATGTCAATTTTCAAGTTTTTCATTTTCAGCAAAAATGATGACTACAAAGAGATAATTGTTCCAGCTGGCAAAACTTATGAGGTATATTTTCAAGTCTTGGAAAATATCTTCATTTTTATTTATTCCTTAATTGTGACAGCTGCTTATTTTCTTTTTGCATCTGATCATCCTTTTGAAATGTAGGAATTAAAATTATATTGATACAGATGTGAATAGGTGAAAAAATCGCATAATTATCTGGTTGTGATCTAATTGAATTCATTTGCACTTTAAAAGGTTGCGTTTGAGGGGGACCTATAAAATTACGAACAACTGAAACAAAGTGATGAATATGAAACTATATTTGGCCATGTCAATGTTTTTAATATTCATCGGAGATAAGGAAAGGACAGTGATGAAAGACTAACGCTATCAATACTATCAATACATAGAAAAAAGAAAATAAAGAAATCTTAGACAAGAGTAATGCAAATCTACTAAAAGCACAAAAATCCTAAAATGATCAGAGTTGCCATTATCATGGGTAGCTATCGACTGAGATGCTAGAAAGAAAGGGAAATCATGTGACTGACTTTGTGATTCAATTCAATTTTTCTTTTCCACAAAAACATGTGGCATCTCCTTTTTTTTTCTTTTGAGCTCAAATTTTAAAATTTAAAATCTTGTTTATATCATGTTACTGGACAGTTTCAGTTGAATGAATCGAACTTGTCTTTTCTTAGGTTCTGCTCTCAGTGGACTCTGTAAACTCGTACATTGCATGGGATTTTTTACTAGTACAAGGCAAGATAAATATGGTATTACTACAGTACAATATTTTTTATTTGAAGAATTCATGTTGTTTTCCTTGAATCCGTATGAGGTGAAATTTATGTGTTCTGTGGTTTATTGTCAGGTTATTTGATTTAGTTTCGAGTTTTTAAGTCCTTCATGGTGGTTGATTATTTTGGCACAGCTGATGTTACCGTACCGCCGCTACGAGTCTGACCAAGTGAGTTTTTCATGCTTGTAGTGGTATGAATTTCTCAGGAGAGAAGCCAGAGACCCCAGTGTTGGACGTAGTAAACTACCGAATCCACATGAAGAATCTATCGAATGAAGAACTTGAGGCGCTTGCTGATGAGCTTCATGAAGAGATTGTTTACACAGTGTCAAAGACCGGTGGACATTTAAGTTCAAGCCTTGGTGTGGCAGGCCTCACAGTGGCACTTCACCATGTCTTCAACACTCCTCAGGACAAGATCATTTGGGATGTTGGTCATTAGGCCTATGCTCATAAGATTCTCACCGGAAGAAGATCCAAGATGCACACCATTCGACAGACTGGTGGACTTGCTGGATTCCTCAAGATTGCTGAGAGTCTTCATGATGCCTTTGGTGTTGGTCACAGTTCTACTAGCATTTCGGCAGCCTTAGGTAAAATTAATTAAATTAAAGGAAATGAAATTGATAATTGAGACTTCTCAAATAAAAGTTAAAAATTTACTAATCGAAAATATTAGATAACCAAATAAATTTAGCTAAAATTAGTCAGAATTTACTTTATTTAATATTTATTAATTGCTATGAATACTAAATAAAATAAGTTTTGGCTCTTCTCTCTAACATTATCGGTTTCTAATAAAGTGAATTCACACTTTGGTTTCAGGGATGGCAGTTGCAAGGGACCTGATTGGGAAAAACAACCACGTGATATCGGTGATTGGTGATGGGGCCATGACAGCAGGATAAGCCTACGAGGCCATGAACAATGCTGGTTTTCTTGACATTAACCTCATCATTATATTGAATGACAATGAGCATGTCTCTCCTCATAGGTCTGGCGCATGCTTCTTTGAGGAGCTTGGCCTGTTCTACATTGGCCCCATAGATGGCCATCAAATGGAAGACCTTGTCCACATTCTCAAGAATGTGAAGGGAATGCCATCACTCGGCCCTGTCCTCATCCACGTCATCACCGAAAAAGGTAAAGGCTATGCTCCTGCCGAAGCTGCACCCGATAAAATGCACGGTGTCGTCAAGTTCGACCATAAATCCGGGAAGCAGAAGAAGACCAAAGCACCCACACATGCTTACACACGCTACTTTGCGGACTCCTTGATTGCAGAGGTAGAGGCCGATGACACCATTATTGCCATCCATGCCGCCATGGGGGTATGATCAGGTGGCACATGACGTGGACCTTCAGAAGCAAGGTGACTCTAGTTGGATATGGAACAATGGTACAAAGTTATGTGGCAGCAGCAAAGGTTCTTGAAGCACACGGCATCTCAACAACCGTGGCTGATGCTTGATTTTGCAAGCCTCTTGATGGACCATTGATGATGTAACTTGCAAGAGAGCATTGAATCTTGATAACAGTTGAAGAGGGTTCCATTAGAGGGTTTGGTTCTCATGTTTCTCATTTCCTTGGCCTCAATAGACTCCTTGATGGCAACCTTAAGGTCTACTTTTACTTAATTATTATATTGTGTGCAGCACCACCCCATAGCTTATATATATTCAGTACTAACCTACATGTTTGTGTTGGTGCAGTGGCGAGCCATGACTCTGCCTGATAGATACATTGAGCATGGATCTCAGAAGGATCAAATTCAAGCAGTGATATTCAGTACTGACCTACATGTTTGTGTTAGTGCAGTGGCGAGCCATGACTCTACCTGATAGATACATTGAGCATGGATCTCAGAAGGATCAAATTCAAGCAGTGGGGTTGAGTTCAAACCATATTGTAGCTACTGCTTTGTCATTAACCAATGTTCAATGGGACAATCGTTTGCTTCTCAGCATGGAAATATGAACCTTGTTATTAATAGGATTTCAAATGTAAATAAATATATAACACTAATAAATTAAAACTCTGCCAAAGATTTGTTATTAGACCGTGTTTATTTGATGATTATTAAAACACCCCTGACCTACTGATGGGAATAACAATTTGTACATCATAGGAAACAGGGGTGATTGGCTGCTATATAGCTAGTTTTTATGACTTTTATATTGAGCAGAACATACAATTAAATGCAAACCATTGATAAAATTCAACAATCACTCACAAAAGGCAAAGTTTGAACATGAAACAGTGCGTACATCAAATAACTGAAATAAATCATTATAAATAAAAAGATTCGCATATATTTAAATAGTCCAAAAGAAATAAGTGCAAGATATAAAGATAGCTTGTATTTTAAAGAAAATTAAAATGGTCTAATTCAATCCATAACTACTAATAAAAAAGGTTATAAAATCCTAAGTCTGTATGACAAACTGCTGCATCTTTTTATTCCAGTCAGTGACAGCAAGCTCCACTATGATATCCCGCTTCGAGTTATTAGAGTCATTCACCAAATTCACAGCCAGGCACATCTTTGTGTAATCATTGACAATCTAACAGACAGTAACTATGATATCACATAATGGAATAAACATAACTTTATTAACAATGATATTTTTCTTACCCATGTCTTATTACCGAGGCTCCAATAGCGATTGAGGTGCATCCATTGAGCGACCCAAATACCACCGTCATTCCTTTGCCACAATTCAATGCATATATTAACAAAGCAATATAACAAAAGAACAAACAACCACTAAATTGAATATATACTTTGAAAAATGGTATATTTAAACTTACGATTTGGCAGATTATTGCGGGACAGCTGGCTCATTGAATTTATACTTAGAAAATTGAATGTTTCTAAAGGAAGGTGTTTCACCGAAGTTCATGTCGGATAAAAAATTCTCAAAGTAATTTAACACATTGTTAATGACACTCTTACGCTCTGTCATCAATGTGCCCTTTTTGAAAGAGTCCAGATATCTCACGATCTCGTAAAGTAAATCAACCACTATGAGAAACCAATGGCCATTGAGGTAAATTGACACAAAAATCTACAACAACAGTCGGAAAATAACCTTAACTAAAACAGCCATGAAATATTATTATACGAATTAATTGATAGTTCAATAAAATTAACGAACTTGGTGTAAACTGCCAAGATCTCCTATGAAGTTATCCTTGATGTATTTCATTGTGCCAACACAGTTCTATTTTGGGCTTAAAACAATTTGCTACGATGAATATTGAACTAAGTAAGGAATCTTATTATGTTTCTAGTATATCTGGGAAGATATATTAATTTTGAAGACTAAATTTCGAACTGTAAATAAACTTACAAAAAATGTCGGTGGCAGAAATCATTGGTTGCCATATTTGTTTCCTTTTGGCCCAAAATGTCCTTTGGTGAGCATCGACAAACTAAGGTAAGGACCTATGGAGTATAGACAATCATAGTTATTCTGCACCTACCAATCCAAATTTGATAATTTTACAAGGATAATAAATAAATAATGCAAAACTAATTCTTACATCACCAATTATTGGCTTGCCGGACATTATAGTCAGAAGAGTCTTGCGTGTACCACTACAATAATCGTTTAGAACAAGCATTTCCCTGAAATCATAAAATCAGAATATTATGCTATAGTGGTAGAAAAGGTTATAAAAAAAATTATATGACAAATTAGCAATAAAATGAGAAATAAGTTAATTTTACATACTTTGGATCCAAATTATTTCCAAAGATGTAAGCAGCAATGGCCAATTCTTTATCAAAAAATTTCATCTCTTTAGTTGGCCGAAATAAAAGGTCCAAACACTATAAAAATAATGGCAACAAAAAATAAGTTCAGTACTCATTCATTTTGATAAACACAAAGTGTGAAAAAAAAGCAATTATAAAAATAATATAAATATTTTATAAGTTGAATTTTAGCATTTTCAAATCTAACAAAAACATGGCAAGTGTTTTAAACTGCAGTAAAAATATTTATAAGTTACTAACTAAAGCCATACTTACTTCAATAATATAAATATTAAAATTGCATTTGCATAAAATATGATTTTTTTTTTACTAACTTAATTACCGAGGATGGAAAAGCATAATGTTATAATGTTAATTATTTACTCAAAGTATACACATAAAATCAGCCAGATATTTTTTTGTTCATATTAAAAATAAAAAATTTTTCATCTACTAACATTATCCGAAAAGTTAAGTACTCACACGTGGCATGTCATCCCGTCCATATTCGGATTGTAGTTGTTGTAGTAAAGCCATGGATGCCCTGGAGGAAGCTTCTCCGCAAATTACAATTCTTTCTGCAACTCCAAAAAATATGATAATTATTTTAGGCAATGTTACTTATTTGTCAATAATGTCCTCTCAACTGATCAACTTTTTCACGACATCAACAAATCAAATTCTCATATCACTAATTGAAATTTAGCTCCCTAGTATTAATCAGGATTCTAATAAACTTTCCAATGTCACTAACAGGCACAATATGATGACCAGAAAAAGAAACTGGTACTCACGAGCCTAAAGCCCTCAACAGTGAAGCTCAGACCTCATATCTAGTGCAAAAGAGAGGAGAAGTTGAGGAAGAGATTGTATTTTATGGCTTAACATTAATATTATAATATGTGAGAATACTAAAAAGTTCTTCACCCTTAAATGGGAACAGTGGCAAATCCAATGGTTAAATGATGTTGTACTTTGTGAACTATAACTTCTTTCTATTGTGTACTATTTTGATCAAATGCTATCTAAGTGGTATTTAATAGTTGTTATTTAAAAATAAAAACATAAAACCTTAACTACGGAGACCAGTAATCCACGCTTTTTTTCCTTGCACCTCTAAGTACTCTTCTTCGTGACTGGTTCGTCACCCAAACACATTGAGGGATCGGCATCAAGTATTTCTTTCAAAGGGTCCGACAGCGGAGTTACAACTGGAGCAGTATTCGAAAGCTTTATGCGTTTCAAAGTGTCCGACGGTGGTGTAACAACTGGAGCAGTATTCGAAAGCTTTACACCGTCAGTCCGTCACTCTCACTTTTTGGTGAGAAACCAACCGTTTTCACAATCTCTGGGAGAACTGTTGTTATCCCTTGCACAACAGCTTCGCGAATCATCGTCAACAATGCCTCGGCAATACCCTTTCCAAGCTACAAGATGCCATAAAATAAGACGTGTTACTTGTATAATAAGGTAACAACACAGCAGATATAAACATCACAAAAGATAATTAAAGACATGTTAAATAGAGTATGCCAAGAAAGTAATGCATATTCAGGTATTGTAGTCTAAAAATAGATTACCTTCTCATCCAAGGCGGAGAAGTCCATGTTTGATTCTCCCTTAGAAGTTACAGAGGCATCCAGTGTGTACTGCTCAAGCCAAATAAATTTTAGTATTTTTATTAGGCTAAAAAAACTACTAAACAGAGTTTACAAAAGACTAATAATCCGATCATTTAACAAAAACAAGCGTGATTACCTTACTCATATTCTTTGCTCCTCTGATCTGCAGTGATTGAAAAAAGAGTGTTAGGTTTAAAACATCATGATAAACACTGTTATTTATAGAGATAACTAACAAAGATAACGAAAAAATCTTTTTTTATAAAGATATCCTAATAAATCAAAAAGATATTATATTTTTTCAACTAATATTCAAATTAAATCCAATTTTTTGTAAAGATATCGTAATAAATAACTAAGATATTTTATTTTTTTATTTTATATTCATATTTAAATTTAAATTCAATCTAGTATTTTTTTATAAAGATGTCTTACAAAATAATTACGTTAATCCAATTTACGATTTCGTAATCAAATCAAAGATCTGAAAATTAAATTCTAGTTTACCTTTTGTTGGGGGATCGAGTTGAAAGGCCGGCCGACAGATCCTTCCTCAATTCTATCGTTCTCTTCTTTCTCCTTCGATCAGAGTTCGGTCTCTCTGTCGGTGAAAAAAACTATCAAAGCTCCCTTACTTCTCCTTCGTTCTGATCTCGGGGCGTAACTGTTATTTCACCGCTTAGCCTTAGCGGCCTCATAGTTTTTTCCAAGCCACTGTTCTCTGAAATTGTCACAGGTGCCATCTGGGCCTAAGATGTTCTCACTTTTTAATGCGTATAACGGCTATAACCAACTTAAGATGAACTTCGTGGATGCGAAAAAGAGTGAATGGCAGCGGTGATGGTCAAGTAAGTTGGGTTTTGAGAGATGTGGAAAGTGAGTGGAGGGAGAAGAAGAGAGAAACGTGAAATGCAGAAATGATTGAAATGAAAGATAGAAAATTAGGGTTTCTTTCCATTCAACAGACGCGCTACTAAATAAATTCTTAATTACATATTTATTTTTAAAAAAATAAAGATAATCTATTATCTTTTAGAATTAAATACTAATGAATACATATAAGGGTTGACTCGCAGTAGGATTCAAAATTTAAATCCAAAATATTTTTAATTTATTACTTTTAGAAAAGTATAAAAAGATCTCAATTCTATTACAATATATTAATTCTGTCATCATATAATTTTATAGTCAAATTCGATTATACAAAGTTAATAACTAAAAAATAATTCACATTATTCTTTTGAGTTTTTTTTAAATTAAATCTTATAAAATTTTTTATTACAGTGATAAAAATAGACACAAGCTCTAACTTCAATCATGCATTAGAGAAGTAAAAATCTATCTACCTCTACTATTTAAATAGTTATATTTTGAATACGTATTGATATCATTAACATATAATGTAGAGTCTAATAAGTAAAAAATATAATTTTAGAAACCAAGAGTGAAGCTATTATTATGTTTTAAAAGATATTAATACTATAACTATTAATAAACTCTCATATTTTTTAATTTTATTCTTATTTTCTATATATATTAATTTTTTTTGTCAAAAAACAAATATGTGGAATGGTAATTATTGCATTCTTTTTTTTCTTTTAAACATTTTTTTCTTTAATTTTCTATCTTACTGAAGAGACAAATATATCTTTAGAGTATCGGTAAAATGGTCTTCTCTAGATTGGTATCCATCATAGATCAACGAAGATCTAGTCGCATCCTATAACCATACCGATCCTTTTATAGTGTGGATCTTATCCGATCCGGTGACAGCGCGAATCGAATAATAGCTGCGATTGTCTTCGTGAGCGCTTATGTTAGAGAACTTGAATTTCATATTTGATTTAATTTCAAAGAGAAAAAAGTGGCATAGTCTAGAACTCTTTTGTTTTCATCTTTTCTTACTTCACTACAAGAAAAAGGCGTATTTGTAACAAAAAAAATTGTTACAAAACGTCAAAATTTTGAAACAAAAGTTTTTTGTAACAAAAAAAGGGGCCGTTGCAGTAAGTCCCATTACAAAAAATTTTTGTAACGAAAAATGGAACTGTTACAATTCAATATGATGTTTTGTAACAATTTTTTCTGATACAAAAAACCAGAAGCCGTTACAAAAGTGGTAACAAATTTTGATCTTCAAGGTATTTTTCATGACAATCTATTTTTTCTTATCAAAAAATTTTGTTACAAAATATAACTTGATTTTGTAACATTTTTTTTCTTTAGTTACAAAAGTAAAATAATTATTTTATAACATTTTTTTTAATTAACTAATATATTAACTATTTTATTAAGCAAATCTACATTTATATAATATGTAAAACATACATAATTCAAACATGCCTCATTTAGCTAAAATTGTTTTAAAAGAAAATAACATTAGTGAGTACATTGATTAGTTCTACAAGTTATATGTCTTGCACAAGTTCAACCAAAAGTTAAAAATTCTAACATAGATTAGTGTCTCTATGAATCAAAATACTCTTGAGCCCTCAAAGTAGCATGTGGTCACCATTTCAGCACTCCTATAAATAAGAAAATCCGAAACAAAAAGTTAGGTGCATAGTCAAAAGAAATATCTTGAGGCAATCAGAAATCATGTAGCAAACAAGGGTCTATTTTGACACAGAAATTCGTCAAATAGAACTTGTTTGCTCAAACAACACAATGCAGTTTAATTGAGAAATTGTTGAGTTAAGAAATTAACTAAATTAATTAATGATGACAAACATTATTTTTGAGCAAAATAAATAATTAGTGTTGATTAATTTATATCTACCTATTAACTAATTGTTTATTGTTGCAGGCCAAATGTTAATAGCCCAAATGGAATAAAAGGCATTCAGCAAAGAATATTGGGCTGAAAGCAAAATAAAGAGCCCAAGCAAAAGCAAAGGAAGAAACCAAAGAAATTAAATCGGGCCATGCATACTAATATCCGATCCAAGCCCGAACTGATTTCAGAATTGAAATTCCCTCTCTCCTGCTTAACCAAAAGCAACGTTCCTCTTCCTTCTAATCAAGTCACATCAAGATTTCAGAAAAAGCAAGAAAGAGAAAGAGAAGAAAAGCTTCTTTCATAAGCCATTAACCAAAGAAGCAAGAGAGAGAGAGTTGAAGCTTGAAGCACAGAAGCTAAAACAGATAAAAAGGAAGGCATAAATTCAACCCCCCCTTCTCTAAGCCTACCACAACCTTCAATTGGTATCAGAGCTAAGGTCTCAAGAATCAAGCTTAACCGCTTGGAGCAAAGATCCAATGGCAAACAATCTGGGCACAACCACAATTGCCTACACCCTCACTGAAGGCCAGTCAAACAACCGGCCACCTTTCTTTAACGGAAAGAACTATTCCTAGTGGAAAGAAAGGATAAGGATCTTATCCAATCCATTGACTACAACTTATGGAAGATCGTTGTGAGTGGTCCCAAGATCCCAACAAAAACAAGTGCTGATGGAGTGGTGACTCCAAAAGAAGAAGCTGAATGGAATGAAGATGGCAAGAAGAAGATAGAGCTGAACGCTAAAGCAATCAACCTTCTTCACTGTGCTATCAGCTTTGAAGAGTACCGGAAGGTGTCTAGATGCAAGACAGCCAAAGAAATCTGGAAAAAACTCCAAGTTACACACGAAGGCACTAAACAAGTCAAAGAAATTCTATGGTTTAAGACAAGCTCCTAGAGCTTGGTATGAGAGACTTAGCTCTTTTCTTTTGAAAAATAATTTTCAAAGAGGCACCACTGACACAACTTTATTCATCAAGAACTCTAATGATTCTTTTATTCTAGTCCAAATATATGTTGATGACATTATTTTTGGATCAGCAAATGAATCCCTTTGTTCTGAATTTGGAAAACTCATGACAAGTGAATTTGACATGAGCATGATGGGTGAAGTTAATTTCTTCTTTGGGCTTCAAATTAAACAAACTCAAATGGAATTTTTATTCACCAAGAGAAGTATGCCAAGGAATTAGTTAAGAAGTTTGGTATGAAAAATAGTGCCATCGATATTTCTAAAAATCCAGTTTTGCACTCAAAAACTAAATATATTGATCCTAATTCTATAAGGGAGAAACTGAGAAAGATGTTGATGAGACTAGGTATAGAGAAATGATTGGCTCTCTTATGTACTTAACTTCCTCTTTCCTCTATATTGTGCAAAGTGTTAGAATGTGCTCAAGATTCCAATCTAAACCAAAAAGAGTCTCATCTGTCTGCAGTTAAGAGGATCATTAGATATGTCCAGGGCACATCCAATTTTGGTTTTTGGTATCCTAAGATTGATGATTTTTCTATAGTTGGTTATTGTGATGTAGATTTTGCTGGTGATAGAGTTGATAGAAGGAGCACTTCAGGCTTATGTTGATTCCTTAGAAGGTCCTTGAATATTTGGTCAAGTAAGAAGCAGCCAACAATGGCTTTATCCACTGCAGAGGCTGAGTATATAGCTGCTTCTTCTTACTGTTCTCAGCTTATGTGGTTAAAAACACAGCTTGTTGATTACAAATTAAATGCTGAAAATATTCCCTTGATGTGTGATAATATGAGTGCCATTAATATTTCTAAAAATCCAGTTTTGCACTCTAGGACTAAACATATTGAAGTGAAATTTCACTCAATAAGAGAACATGTCCAAAAGGGGGATATTAGCATTCAATTTGTTAAATCGGAGGAGCAATTAGTAGATATTTTCACAAAACCACTTGCTGAGAACAGATTTTGCATACTTAGGACTAGTCTAGGAATTTTAAGCTATGACTCCTTGTTTGAAAATCGCTGATGTGTTTGCTGGAGTTTTTGTCTCATAAATAGGTATGAGACAATTCTGGGCAAGTAAAGGATCATTAGATATGTTCATGGCACATCCAATTTTGGTCTTTGGTATCCTAAGATTGATGATTTTTCTGCAGTTGGTTATTGTGATGCAGATTTTGCTGGTGATAGAGTTGATAGAAGGAGCACTTCTGGTTTATGTTGCTTCCTTGGGAAGTCCTTAAATGTATGGTCAAGTAAGAAGCAACCAACAGTGGCCCTTTCCACTGCAGAGGCTGAGTATATAGCTGCTTCTTCTTGTTGTTCTCAGCTTTTATGGTTAAAAACACAGCTTGCTGATTACAAATTAAAGGCTGAAAATATTCCCCTGCTGTGTGATAATATGAGTGCCATTAATATTTCTAAAAATCCAGTTTTGCACTCTAGGACTAAACATATTGAAGTGAAATTTCACTCAATAAGAGAACATGTCCAAAAGGGGGATATTAGCATTCAATTTGTTAAATCAGAGGAGCAATTGGCAGATATTTTTACAAAACCATTAGCTGAGGATAGATTCTGCATGCTTAGGACTTGTCTAGGAATTTTGAGTTATGATTCCTTGTTTGAAAAATACTGATGTATTTGCTGGAGCTTTTTGTCTCATAAACAGGTATGAGACAATTCTGGGCAGGTGATGAACGTTTCCCTCAAGTCAACGTGTTCTGGGCTTGTTTCAAATGAATCTCAATTTGGGCCAACCTCAATATTCAGATCAAGAGTGGTCCAAATGTGTTTCATTAATTTCTTATCACCTCAAGGCCCGAATATGAATGTTACAATCTTGTGTGTTAGTTTTTGATGACTTATGTGTTTCATGAAAGGTTTTCAATAAATGTTTTGTGGCCCAAAAGATTTTCAAGAGGATTTAATTTTGGCCCAAAAAGGTGTTTCAGGTTAATATTGTTGTTTTTAAAAAATTTTAAAATTAATTTTTAAAATCAAATAAAATCTTTCTTGAATGAGGTCATGTCTTTTCAAGTCTTTTCAAATGGTAGCATAGCCAATGTCAAGTTAGGTTAGAACTTGAGTGTGAAAGGATTGGGTCAATCCTGTGTTATTGGTGTATGTAATACTGTTTACTATAGTGAAATTCTTCCACAGTTGTGGAGGAGACTGGATGTAGGTTGCATAGCACAAGGCAATCGAACCAGGATACATGCTGGTGTTAGCTTTTCTCTTCTCTGCTGTGTTCTGTTTTCTGATATTCATGAGACAAAAATAAATTGTCTCATAAATTTCCGCTGCTAAGTTAAAACAGAATCAGAATTGCAAATCTGTTTTAAAACGGTAACAACAGTAATTAAAAAGGAAGGCATAGATTCAACCCCCCATTCTCTAAGCCTACCACAACCTTCAGCAACCAAATAGGACAACAACCAAATAGTGAATAACAAAACCCGAGCTTCTAGCTTCCAACAACCAAAACAGTGAAGCACTTAACTGGATAATCAATCAATTGAGCTTAGCAACAGTTGAAAACCAAAAGCAATTAAATACCAACTCAATCAATTAATAGAATCAAAGATGAATATTGAAAACAGCTTAAGGTAAATTTCGGCAGCATTTCAGCAGTAAATTTTCCTATTTCACAATTTCAATCAATCAATTCAAATTTCATATGAATTCTTTGACAGTTAAAAACACAAAAAATCATAATGAATTCATAGGAAGGAAGTAAATAAGCCAATTCCAGCAAGAAAACATGAGGAAACAATTAAAACCAATCCAACCACCAAGAAGTAGAGCAGCACTCAGCAGAACAGCAATCAATGGCCCATCATACAGCACCCAAAACAGTAAAATGAACAAAGGTAATGGATTCAGGAAGCATTCTATTCATTGAAGTCAATAACCATTACACTTGCAAGCAGCAGGGGCACAGCAGTTTATCCATTAATTTAATAGAAAATCAATCAATCCAAACTAAACGATTTCAGCAACAGATTTATCAATAAAACTAATCTCAGTTCAGCAACCATCATCTACTCCAACACAAACAACAATAACTCAGCAGCATTTCCTTTCTCATTGAATTTAACAATCATTCAACAAGCAAGCAATGAGGGGGAAAAATCAACAGCAACCAACAGCAAGTATAGAGCAGTAATAATAACTTAATGTGAGAAATTATTCAACAACAAATGCACACACAAATACAAGGATTACTTAAATGACTCATCATGCTTATCCACATAAGTCTGCAGTAAAACCACTTACCGTTTCACTTAAGAGGCTTGTAACAATAGCTTTTTTATCAACTTCTTTCTCATTCTCCCTTTCAGGCTCGCTGTCAGTACTGGTAGGAGGTGGAAGTGCTGAAGCACCAAACATGGCTTCGTCATGAGCAGCTTGGATTTGTTCATCCCTTCTTGCCTTGATAAGAAAATGGATTCGATCTATGTTTAGTCTTCCATACATAGATGATGCATGTATGTTAACAAGGAACAAAACTGACTATTCATGAATATAAGAAGAGGAATATACCTCTATTTTAGAATACCGGAAACTCTGGCCAATTTGCTTGACCAAGAAAGCATCATCTTCAGCCACTGCAGATAAGTGGGCAAATACAATTAGTTCAATTAAGTTTCAGGCTTCAAGCCAAACCCCAAACCATTACTCATTATCATTTATAAGAAAAAATATCATTGGCATTCAATAATTAAAAGAATCACCATGACTAAGCAATGAAAAATTAAAATCAGTAAGTATTGGTGGTATTAACAAGCACACAACAACAGTACTCAACATTGGATCAATTAAAAATGAAGTTTACATTATCAGGATTCAGGTTCATATCACTTCATTTGATTAATTAATTATCAATTGGAAGTGGAGCCCTATTTTCATAAACAAGTTCAGAGTTTTCAGCAAACAACCGACTATCCAAGTGACTTATCTAAGTCTACAAAATAGATATGAACATGAAACTTGTACTAACTTAAAATAGACTGATAGATCTTTAAAATTCTTTTGAAATCAACTCAAAATTCTGTTTAAATTAAAAGTTATAGCGTTTGGAAGTTGGTGCTGCAGAACCAGAAAACCAGAAAAATCTGCAGCAACCACTAAAATTTCAAAAATCATATCTTCCAAACCACTTGGCCAAATTCCCTGAAATTTTTATGAAATATTCAATACACACTAAAGTTTTACAGAAAAATAGTTTCATCTAAAAATTAGGTCTGGACTACTCCCAAAAAGTCATTCGTTCTGCTGCCAATTATGCAGTTTTCTGCAAAAATTCTGCACAAAGTATTTCCAACAACCTCACATACCAATTCCTATATTCAAGTCTAGGATTCATCTAAAATCATATTTCTAACTTTCTTTTGACTAACCAAAGTTGCCCAAGAACTCTTAATTCAATATATCACAATTTCATATCATAGGTGCAATGTAACCATATTATCACAGCATCCATTCTTCAGCATCTCATCTATAACAACATATCTCAAGTTCTGATTCATAAAATCAATTTCCAGCAGCCATAGCAACATTCCATACACAAAATCAACATCAACAAGTACTAGCAGCAAGTTTCAAAATACACAACATCATCAATAATCATTACATTAAATCATTACACCAACCACCAATTACAGCTATGATTCAACTCAATACTAACAATTATTCACACAAAGCAATCATAAACCATTTACAGTTACTCATTTAATTTTATTGGCATTCATAACTTAAAACATTTATTTTTAAAACAAATCCCCTACCTCAGTTAGTCGAAAACGACAAAATTAAGCATGACTTCAACTTCGTTCTAACCCGCAGCAGCAGCAATAGCCTTAAATCGGATCAGCAACGGCAATGCCAGTGAACAATTTACAGTGGTATTGACATAACCCTAACATATTAACATCTCAGCATTCTCAATCAACCATGAAAACAGAACGGTAACAATAAGGGTTTTGGAACAAGGACAACTTACTAAAACTTGAAAGGAAGAAACAACAGGGAGCAGCAGCAGTAATAGCTTTGTTTAAGCACAAGTAACCCCACAACCACCCATCACGGCAACAGCGACTTCGGCACACAAGAAGGACCAAAAACAGAGACAAGACTGAGTAACTAACGAAGACATTGGCTTCAGCAACAGCAGCGGCGACGACTCTCGCCAGTGACGGCGACAAGCTCTCGTAACGTTGACGGCGACTGGGTGCGGCGGCAGTGACAGGATCGGCTTCCCCTCTCTCTCATCTTCGCGCACTGTCTTTCTCTCTTCGAAGTTCGACGGCGGCTGGTCATCGGCGGAGCACAACAGCTCTTCTTCTCCCTGGCGGCGTCTCTGGCTCGCGACGTGCTCTCTCTCCCTCGACGGTGGCAGCAGCGACGACGTCTCCCTTTCTTTTCCCCCTTTCTCCTCTTCGCTCCCTCTCTTTCTTTCTTTCTTTCTTTTCGTTTGTTTTCAAAAGCAGCTGAGTATTGGGTTTTTGGGAAGGGATGGCGGTGGTGAATGGCAGTAAGATGGTGGGGTAAAAGGGTTAGGGTTTGTGTATAGAATTAGAAATTTTGGATTTAATTTGAGTAAAGTGTTTAACACTTTGAAAAAAATTGTTATAAAATATACTTATATTTTGGGATAAATAATTAACTTGTTACAAATAATATTAAATTTTGTGACAAATTATTTTTTTGTTACAAAATAACTGGAGTTTTTGAAACAGAAAGTTGTTTTGTTACAAAACAATTGGAGTTTTTGAAATAAAAAATATTTTGTTACAAAATATTTTGAATTTTTGCAACTTATTTTTTTTGTTACAAAATATTATAATATTTTGTAACAAAACACCATCTCGTTACAAAAACTAACATAATTTGTAACAAAATACAGGTTGTTACAAAATATTATCATGTTTTGTAACAACTTGTAAGGTTGTTACAAAACATTATCCTTTTGTAACAATCACTAATTATTATTACAAAACACTATTTTTTTGTAACAATTTTAAATTTGATACAAATTTTTTGTTACAAATATTCCATTTTCTTGTAGTGCTTTGACTTTATATTATGTCATAAAAAATATCTTCATTTTCCTTTAGTGCAATATTAAGTTCACATTAATAAATAAGTTCAAATTATAGTTCAAAATCTGTCCCAAAGATCATAACCTTAAATTATTAAACTGTTGACGATCCAAGTTCGAATTGAGTAATGCTTTGTCTTGACTCATGTACAAATCTATAAATGAATCAAATTCATGCTGTAACTATATTATTTTATTCTATAAGACCAATCTAACAATAATGCATAAAAATAATGCCTGATTTGTTTGTGTTGAGGGTTATTCTTATGAAATTGTTGTTGAATTAGTCTTAAATTTTTTGAAAAATTAGCCGTCTAAGGTACATTTGATGGAAATCGAAAACTTTTGGGAGAAAATTGAAACAAAATAAAATTTAGGAGTATTTTTAAACTTTTATCAAACTTCAGGGACAAAAAATATACTTTACCCTTATTTAAATAACTGAACTCTAATATTAGGATTTGATTAGTTTAATCTCTAAAGAAATGTTCTAATTTAATACTAGTTATACTACACATAACATAACATATAAACGTCTTTAAAAAAAATATTTTTAGTGTCTTTATTAAAGTGGTCTCCAATTACAGATTGAGTTAATATTTTGTTAAAAATGCTCTTATTGAAAGTCGAACTCAAGACTTCCTACTTACTAAAGAAATGTTCTAACAAACTGAGCTACAAGAGCTGCTTGAAAAAATTACATTGACTACGATACTTGACCGCAGTAAATTAGACATAAAATTCCAACTTCAATTTTGTTGGGCGATTCTCTCATGGTCCAGGCTATCAGCAACATAAATATGCAAAAATGAACCCATCACAGCACAATTAAATAAAGTTTTAGAGTTTCTAACTAACTTAAGTTGATTTAGTTGTTAGTTCACTAATCCGTTTAAACAAGTATTGAAAATTCAAATTTTGTTTGCAATATCCATTAGGTAGCGACAAATTTTAATTTTGACAAATTAATCTTTGATTTTCCAAGTTGAAAAATACCGTAAGCAACCAAAAAATTTAAGAAATTTCTTTTCTTCTCATTACGATGCTAAATTTATGTAAAAAATGACAGTTTAAAAGTAATATACATTTCATTTTTTATATTTTTTTTAAGACCTTTCAATAAAAGTTCAATATAAATGTAGAGCATACAAAACCGTAAAATATGTTACAAGAAAAAAATAATAGTTACATAAATCTTTCTCATTTTCTTAATCTTTCAAGGGACAAAGATATACTTTTTGTATTAATCTTCAATTTGTTCTCTTTTCATTCTAAAACTTGATACATGTCTACTCTATTGATCCACCAGCACTGAATATGGACGATAACTTGCAAATCAATAAAAAACTTCGTACCATGCCACTAGTCAGTAGTTCCTCAATGATTTGCAATTTAGCTCTCAAAAGTTTTCCAAACTTTCACCTTCATCTCTGTCCTGGGTTTAAGATTCCAAAATCATTATCACTCTCCAATATGAGCATGCTCAATCAATTCTACTAGTCATACACTCTTCAGTTTAAATTATACATTAGTTAATCATTATCCAAAGATATAAAATTTTCAATATGATCTCTGCTGTAAAAAATGGTGCCTGGTGTATTTCATCAACAACAATTAATATGATAGTGTTAGTTTAAAAAAAATCAAATAAAAATAAAAAATTGAAACTTAAGTAATATATGCAGTTAAAAAAAATTAATGGTAATATAACTCTGAACCTTAATTTTAGATCTACTAGAAAGGCAAGTAGACAAACATAAAAGATTTTGTTTTGGACAATAACAATAGTAATAGTAGAAATCAAATTTTTGCTTTTGAACCTTTCCCAATCATTGCCTCCGATCAGAACATAGTTAAAAAATAAATTAATAAAAGAAAAATAAAGAACAAATTAAATAGCACTTCAAGGCTTAGTCACAGTATTATTACTCTCATTTAAGTGCATCTAGGTTCCAAGATTTAATAATGCAGCGGATTATTTCGATATATACTATTTAGTTATAGACAGTAAATTAATGAAGTATCTTTTCTAAAATTTAAATAGTAGAATATAAACTATGTAAATAATTTTATATTCGAACAAAAAGATACTTAAGACTTAACCTGAAGTGAATATTCATCCTGGTAATGTTTTAAACTTAATTAAGAATAAACAAAGGTTAACTGAGATCAAGATCAGGCAAATATATACGTTTAGGCTTCTTTGAAGGGATTTTAATACTGGTATATAATAAGTAAAATGTAGGATCAACAAAGTAAATAACTCAGAATTGAGGTTGGAAGTGATTACTGAATCCAAAAGGATTTGTGTAATAATGGGAAGTATAAGAAAGAATGATGCATGCCGTTCTAACCAAATCTCTAACTAATTAATTAATCATTTCTCACTCACAGAATCTATTGGCTAAGACTTCAATTGAATACAAGTCATAAAACTTTGGGCAGAAACATAATTCTATATGATCCTATGCAACATTCTAAGTAACATCTTTCCTCTTGGTAGCTCTGACAATCACAAACATAACTAAGGAGTTTGTTAAATTTGAAACACTCATAATGGGTTGTGGTGTTAAATAAGCAACTTAATTTGATTTACACAAAAAATAATCATAGTATTTTACTAATCAAACTATGTATGTGCCACCTTAATTAATTTTCTTGTTGACCAAACTGACACAAAACATTCTTGACTGTAATTCTCTTTTTTGTATGCTTACATCTCTGAATTGACTATGACCAATATGAATAACAAAATGCATGACATATCAACTTAGTTTCTTAGTTAGCATGAATATGCAAACAAAAACTGTACTCTAAATTGTTTTAACAAATTTAATGATTATGCACAATGCACAAAAGAAAAAGGAAACTTTAGGTAGATTAGAACTTCAACTAAAGAGAAAGGAATACAATACTTACCATTCCTTCAAATGCTTTCCGTACAGCAGAGTTGAGATCAACTTCTAATAAAATTGGAACTTTATCCTCCTCAAATTCAACTTCTGTCCACCTGTTGACACTGACAGCACCTGCACAAATTTAACTTATGGTTGTTTATACTTATTAAAAGTTATTTTAATTTAATTTACTAAATATAAATACTACAATTTTTAAAAAATTATCTTTTAAAAATTAACTTTTATAATCTACTCTTGAAAAGTAAAAGTTTTAACTAAGTCTTTACTTAGGTAGACGATAGAACTAACCACTTCACTATTCTGTATTTTTCTTTTGTCTGGATATTATGCTGCCTGACTACCTGTGCACGTACTCCATACACACTAAAAAACTTATCCCGTCTTTATTTCAGGTCCATGGTTGCTGGATGGACTCGAATATGAGATGTCCAAAAATGAAAAGAAACCCAGTCCCCTAAGTAAGAGGGAAACAATACTCAAACTAGTCTTGCTAAGGCCTGTGCAAGTGTACCTCTTGAAATAGTCACATTGTGGTTCAATTTCCAGCGATAGATGAGATTTAAACGTGTAGTATGTAGACTGCTAGTGGAATGTACGGCCCAAAAAATATCTCAAGAATCTTTGTCATTGACATGAGCCACATGATATTATGAAGCTTGGAGGTGATTCTGCATGTAACACGTCCAAACAATTCAAGCATGAATAGAGACAAAAATTAAATTATAGGCGTGGTTTATCTAGCTCTACCTTTTGCACTAGATGTAATATTGATCATGAACCCGTGGAAAATTGTCCTAGGGCCCAGGGACGGTTCTACGTACACGGGTGTGGGGCAAGCGCCCCCACTATAATTTAAAATTTTTTTAAGTAGTATATGATAATAATATTTATTTATCCTCATTAGATTATTAAATTTGACCCCACAATAATTTTTTATTCAACTTTTGGTACTTAATCGTCAATTTAAAAATTTTATATTAGAAATTCGTTAAAATAATCAATTCTCAAATTTAAACGAAATTAGTGTTCTTTTTTAAAAATCAACTTAAAAGAATATTATTTCTCTTCTTTTCAAATTAGCTTTAATTTTTGCAAAGCAACTGTATTAATTGAAAGAACTTTTTTAACTATAAATATCAATAAGAGTCGACTTCTAATTGTGTTAGGAAGTGAATTTTTAAATAATTATTTAGTAATATATATAAAAAGAAAGAAATTTTGATGGTAGTGTTAAGAGAAAAATTATTTAATTTTTTAAAATATAAAACCTAAAATAATAGAATTTTAAATTATATATTATTATTTAAATTACTATTTTATTATTGTAATTTATATATTAGATATTTTGAAGGCTAATCATATTTTACAATAATAAAATATAATCATAACAATAATCATGTTATATGTACATAAAAAATAATTATTTGTATAAAATATATATTAAAATATAAAATACATATTAAAAATAAGTTAAACAATACATATATTTATACACAGATATATAATGATTAATAGATAATTTAATATTTAATATTTTATATACACATATTATTTTTATTATAAAAATTATTATGATGTTATATAAATTTTGCCCCCACTTCCAAAATTTTCTGGATCCGTCACTACTAGGGCCTGTGAAAAGTCAAAAGCTATATGGAATGTTTTAAACTCTTCTATTATTGATAATATTGGCACGAGTTCCTTCTAGGATTGGTTTAGAAGGGGGTTTTGGTGAATATGAAAACATAGGTGCAATGACATTTTTAACTCAAATGACTCTTGGTCTGTTCACAAAGTTGCTGGCTAAGCAAGATATTTAGCTATGGAGTTAAAAAGGAATGTTGGTCAGAATTTGCTTTGCAGATCTCTCAATCAGCAGCTGTCCTAGGAACCTCCTTCGAGTAACTCTTTCAAAATTAATTATGATGTATTATTACTGATCGAACTCTAGTTGGTTTTGGTTGCATTATTAGAGATTCTAGCAAGGATTGGATCATAGATTGCTCTGGAGATCTTTCTAATTGGAGTGTCTTTCGTTGTGAATTATTTGCTATTTAAAGAGGATTTGTGTTGGCATGGGAGTATAGGATTAAGGAGATGGTTTGTGAGATGGATTTTCTAGATGTATTTTGTAGCTCTTCATCATCTATCTTCCAATTCCTAGTCTGGTAATGCTAATCTTATTATTAAGATTTAGGAGCTTCTCCTGAGACAGTGGAACGTTTGCTTTGATTAGGTGCTAAAAAAGGCAAACAAGACAGTAGATTGGCTAGCTAACTATGAAATTAGAAGTGCATCTGGTTATGTTATCTGGACTAATCTAGCAAAGGAGCTTTTGCATTATATTAGCTTAGAAGCTACGATAGTCCTCTAGTTTTTGTTTTCTTCCCTTTCTTCCCTT
>NC_029787.2:109872922-109873884 GCF_000816755.2 Arachis ipaensis
TAAATTTAATTTATATATCAAAATAAAAAATTTAAAATAATCTCATATATTAATAAATATAAATAAATATTATCATTTTTATTTTGATAATACAATATTTTTTATAAATTTATACCAACATACAATACAAAAATATCATATTAAAATAGCATTATTATTTTCCTAATAAATACTAAATTTATCGTCTTATTTATGTTTATTGTAGCCTATTTAAATTTAAACATTGTTTTATTAATTTGTGCTTATTAAAAACTTAATAATATAATCTATCGAACACGAGCGTTAAAGTTGCTTAGTTTTGATGAGTTATTTGGAAGCCGTAAAAATCAGGGCCCCATTTTATAAATTTTTGTTTTTGTCAGTGTTATGAAATGTTTAGTTTAAAAAAAAAAAAGAGTAAATAACTATTTTAACATTTAAAAAATTTTAATTTTAATAAAATGGATCTTAACATTTTTTTTTGACAAAATAATATTTCAAATATATATTTGGTATGACAAAATAACTTTAATATTCAGTCAACCATTAATTAACTCAGTCCACGGTTAATTTTTTATAAAATTACGAGTTAATAGTCAAAAACGTCTCTAAAAGATACATCGATCTCTATTTTCGTCCTCAAAAGATAAAATTAATCAGGGTAGAGGTCGGGGATGTCTCTTGCACCTTGTCTCCGGATCCCAAAATTTTTTCGATATCTTTGCCCAATTATTTCTCATCATTTTTTTTATTTTCTGTAGTTTCTATGAAAATTTTCATTTCCCAATTTTTTTATATGATGAATTATATGATGTAAAAAGAAGAGAGTTTCTAACTTTCTATATCTATAGGTATATGTGTCGACTGATTAGAGAGCTTGACAAGTATTTAGAGGAGAAGTAAGGGACCTTGTTTTTTCTACAAGTGGTCAATTCAAAATTTTGACTGACTAATTATACTTATTAGAATTAAATTTAATAATA
>NC_029787.2:109873909-109887021 GCF_000816755.2 Arachis ipaensis
AAATCACGGCGGCGGACTTCACGGTAGCGGCTGCTTTGAGGAATGCAGTAACCCGTGTTGTTCTTTGGTTGACTCCATTGGAAAACCAGGTTCCAATTCCCAATTAGATTTTTTGTGATTTTTAAATTTTATGAAATGAAACCCTATTTGCTAAATTTCAGGGAGGAAGTTGTGCTATATTAGGCTCCGGAATGTGGCAGTGACTTGAAGCTCACTGTCTTTGGTCTAATGGCAGAAATTGTTGCATGAGAAGATTCAATTTGGGGTGATGAGACATTAATGACAAGAATTCCTGTAACTTCCACTCTTCCTCAGAAATAGCAGGAATTCCTGTTGAAATGTAATGGTGTATTGATTTGGATTGATTGAATGAGTAGATATTATTGTGTAGTAGTGTTTCAGCTCGGAGTTCAATTTTTTAACTTCACCTTTTGATGGCTAATGCTGCTATTGATACTGAATTTTCAGGAGAAGAATCTCCGGAATCGTTGTTTATGAAGGAATTGAAGAGGAGGGGCATGAATCCTACATCATTACTTGAGGATTACAAGCAGGGCAACTCTGGAGTTGACGAAGAGGTGGTTGTGAATGAACAAGATAGAGGTCTCCCGAGGAGAAATGTTGTCTCAACCGATGTAGAGAGGAGTCTGGAAAATCAGAGGGAGCGATCCATGGCGTTGAACAGTGAAGGTATTGAGGTTGATTCATTGTTAACATTTATCGTTCTTCAATACCATATTAAATATATATATCTGAGATTTTGCTGCAATGATTTCATTGTTTGCCAGTAGTTAGTTTATATTTGTCGGTCATGTGTTCCATTGTTTGCACTGCACCAAGGGTGTCTCATTTTTTAAAGAAAATAGTATTTCAATTTTTTTGTTGGGACATTTTTAATGAGTAACAATAAACAAGAGAACAAATTATGAATAGGGGAAGAGGAATACAGAAACTCGTTTATAACTTTAACTTGGAGGAGCATTTTTCTTGGGATTCAGATCGTTGATCCTCATAACCGTCACATTCTTTTCAGCTCTTTACTTGGTAAGATCTTTTCCTTTCAACTTCTGGATGACTCTTTTATGCAGCTATTTGCATGTTATTAATGCATATATTATCTTGGCCATTATGATTTTTCTTTCAGCCATTGACTGGTTAGTTATGACATGTTGGTCTTACACTAACCTATAATTTTGTAATATTGAATGCTGATGCATATAATCTTTTAGAGTAGGATTTGATGGTTTGGTGTGTACTGTGTTGCAGTATTTTGGACCAACTTTTGTCCATGATGCAAGTAAGATGTCACTATCACCTCCCCAGTATGTGGATCCTTATGCACTCTTAGAAGATGAAAGGATATCTCAGATAGCACCTCAGCTAAAATAAAAAGTAGCATTTTACATATTTAGGTTAGGAATCCCGTTACAGATATCAAGTTTCTGTGTACTTTAGCCTTTACTGATTAGTTTCTTTGTAAAATATCACCCTGGAACTTGTTACTTCTTGTGTATTGTGCATTCATCGTTGACTCCATTTTTTACAGTTACATTTTTCTTTTTGCATATATGAATAATATATGATATATAAATTTGAAATTTAAATGAAAGCTCATCAGGTGAAGCATTGCTAAATATTCTTTAATTTTCCTTGAAATGTCCGGAACCTGACAAACAATGAAGGGTTGACTAATTTCTAGAGATTTAATATGGTGTCTTAAGTAGGAATTTCTCTCAACATTACTTTTTGGACAAGCATATGAATAGTGCTCTTAAGGGGATCCTATTAAGGACTAGTTTGACTAATTTTTAAAATTTGAGGAATGAAAATGATTTATGACTGAACTTTCAAGGATTATTTTGATTATAAAAAACTTTTTTACATGTCAAGTAACACGTGGCATGCCACGTGTCACTGACCTGCCACGTGGCGTGCCATGTGTCACTGATCTGCCACGTGGCGTGACACATCATCATGCCGCGTGGCACTTAACGTGACACGTCATCGTCCAACTGACGAAAGGACTAACGTGACCAAGTCGTGTATCTTTCGATGACGATTTTGATTAATTTTATCTTTCGAGGACCGAAATGGAGATCGGGGTATCTTTCAGGGACGATTTTGACTATTAACTCTATTTATCTTATATTCTCTCTCTTCTATGTCACCACTTCATCATATCTTCATTGCAGTAGTTCCCATCAACAATCCATACCAGTTAAACTCTGCTACTCTCTCTGCTGCAATGCCATTTTCTCAACTTCTAACCTTTTGTACACAATTTCCAAGCACCTTAAGCACAGAATTTGTCCCAGTTTAAATTTTTGCTATCAAATCCATTTTCTCTTTTTCTCCTACTGCCATACTATGGCCTTTTCTTCCTTTTCTATGGCCAACCACAACCATCACAAGAAGACCTGAACTTCATCCCGCCAACAAATAAATATAATTTTTTTCTTGATAACCAAACGATTAAAGCAAATCTATAATAACAATTATGAATTAGCAGGTCCATAAATAGAACACAATACACTCCAATCTTTATTTCTCATAATCCAAAAAAATGACAAAGAAGCATTTGAAATTTGAAGAGAGACCCACAAAAAAAATCTTAAAAGGGTATGAGAGAGGTAAAGAATATACCTTGACACCAATAGTAGGGTGAATAAAAGAACTATCAAAAATAACGACGTGGGTTAGTGAGTGTTAGTCCTCTGTCTCAAAATATCATATTGAATTAGTGAGTGTTAGTCCTTAGCAGTGGTAGTTAATTTGTGCATTGTTATTTTTGATAAGGGTGAGAATAAAGTTGATGGTGGAAGTTGGGAAAATAGTGTGTTGATAGAGAAGAGAGGAGAGAGAAGAATAATATATTTATAATTTCATAACAAAAAGTGAGGACAATATAGTAATTTTATAACAATTTAATGATTGCTTAGATAAATTAATTGTTAATTATACTCTAGTATCACTTTGTCAAACGGAATATATATTTAGGGGATCATTTTATTAAAAAAATATGTTAAGATTTGTTTTGTCAAAATTAGAAATTTTCACGTATAAAAAATAATTATTTACTAAAAAAACAAAAAAGAATTACAAGGCTGGCCGTGTGTAAGAATGTCAATGGGGCAGGGGTAGAGTAGGGGTGGCAATATATACCCTACCTGCGGGTACCCAACCCGACTCCACCCGGTTGGGTAGGGTTGCCAATCCGATCCGCAGCGGGTAGGGTAGGGTGCGGGTAGGATTTTTGTGCGGGTTGAGCCTCAATCCTACCTGACCAACCCGCACCCTATATATGTATATGTTATATACTTATATAAAAATATATTTTAAGTGGATGCTGAACTAAAAACTTCTCACTAAATACAAAAGATCCTTAGTCATTAAAAGAAGATCATTAATTGATAATTTAATAAATTTTTTTTTACATAAAAGTCAGTTCTATTTTAAATTATCATCAAGTTATATAATAACGTTATATTTTTTTTGTAACCCGCGGGTAGGGTCGGGTACCCGCGGGTTAAGAGTGGGTAGGGTTAGGGTTGAGATATTCTCAACCCGCGGGTAAGGTAGGGTTGAGTTTATATAAAAATCTCAACCCGCGGGTAGGGTTAGGGTTGACTCCAAACCCTACCCTACCCTACCCATTGCCACCCCTAGGGTAGAGGTCGGGGATGTCTCTTGCACCTTGTCTCCGGATCCCAAAATTTTTTCGATATCTTTGCCCAATTATTTCTCATCATTTTTTTTATTTTCTGTAGTTTCTATGAAAATTTTCATTTCCCAATTTTTTTATATGATGAATTATATGATGTAAAAAGAAGAGAGTTTCTAACTTTCTATATCTATAGGTATATGTGTCGACTGATTAGAGAGCTTGACAAGTATTTAGAGGAGAAGTAAGGGACCTTGTTTTTTCTACAAGTGGTCAATTCAAAATTTTGACTGACTAATTATACTTATTAGAATTAAATTTAATAATATTGACAATTGGACCTCACCACAAAAGTTATTTTTTCTATTGATATTTAACAACTACAAAAAAAAGGTCAATTTATATATTTTATTTTATTTGAACTTTAAATCATCTTAATCTTTTAATAAATTAGCTTATTATTATTATTATTATTTTTAATTCATATTTATTATAAATTTATTATTGTTATTATTATTATAATAAATTTTGTTAGATCCAAATAAAAGACATTCATCATATATATTCTAAGCCAAACTATAATTTTAATGTATTTGATGTTTTTAGACATGTCAAAAATATTACTCACATATTACATAATTAGTCATACTTTCTTTTTTTATATATATATTATGAGTGTTCCGAGAGTCACTTGAAATTAGATTGTTTTTGGGTCTAGACATGAGGTTCAGACATCTTCTGATGTAGCGTCCGACTTGTGTTGGGCCGAAGTGCCGCGGTCCGAGTTTCTCGTAATGAGGTAAGGGGTGGTATCTGCAAAGGACTCTAATGCTTAAGTTAACAAGGGTTTAAGTAGGTTTTTAGTAGATTGGATCTTGAAAATACCTATGGTTCTGTCAGTGTATTTATAATAGTAAAAAGATAACCACATTTAGAGTAGTTCCACCATTGATAGTGGATGACCATTCCCTTTATCTTGAGAATTTGTTGAGATTTCCCCTCTAGATAAAGTAGAGAGATAGTAAGAAATATTTTAGGAGGTAGTTACTTATTCAAATAAGTAGGATTGAACTACCTTTATCGTTATTGAACTACCTTTATCGTTCTCGACCTCTATAAGGTCAGATAAGTAGATGAAGCCACCTTTTTGGGTGGACTTTTATGCTTATGGGCTTGCCTTTATGTTTTTAGGCCAGGGTATGAATAGTGCCCCTGCTTGTATTCGAGCTTTTATGAGTTCAGGCTCGAGCATTTGCGGCTTCAGTTTCCTTCGTCGGGTATACCGTCCCTGCAAAAAATATAGATTTTGTCCTCCTTTCTAAACACTTGTCAAGCTTTTCAATCAGCCAACACATATCTATAGGTGTAGAAGCTTTCCTCTTTCTACACCATAAAACTCACCTTTTCATATTACAAATACATTTTGTATTTTGTCTAAAATAATAAATAAATTAAAATTTAATATCTAAATATAAATAAAAAATACATAATATAAAAAATAAACTAAATTTTAATACAAAATACATACATAATAGATAAAATTACTAAAATACCTATAATAATCTCTAAAATATTAAGGATAATTAAGTAAACTCATTATTTAAGAATCATAAGAGATAGAGCTAGATTCTCATTTGGTATTCGCAATTATTTCGGAGGAATTTCTCTCCTATTCCTATCACAGAAAAAGAGTAAAGTTCCAACTCGATCCTTGTCCAAAAAAATGGTACCCCTCAATCTTTGTCCCTGCTTTCCGTGAGACATGGCGGTCCTTATGTCATCTCCAATGTCAAGACCTAACGGAATTTGCGTATGTGGCAGTTAACATTGATGACGTGGCCGTTAGATGCTGTGCTGGCTAATTGGAGGTTGGACAGGGATCAATTTGTCTCTTTTTTGGGTGGCCAAAATGTTACCATTTTGCTAAACATATATGGTTACAGGAAATGATTCTCATCACCTAAACCCTTCCACTCTTTTCTTGGTACATCCCTTCTATGAACCCTAGAAAATAATGGCGGAGAGCGGTGAGCATTTGTCACTCTCAAATCGGCAAAGTGGAAGAGATGCATCTGACTCTGAAAGTTGGAGTCAGAATTCTGGCGCGACTTTGGGAGAAAGGAAGAAGAAGTGGGTTACCCCAGAATGTAACTGCGGTACTGATGCTATTCTTTTTATGTCTGAAATGGAATTAAACCCGGGTAGACTATTCTTTGGCTGCCCATGCTTCAAGGTAGTTTTTCTTTCCCATTTATTTAGATTTTGATCGAAAGGTTACAATATTTCTCCCAAGAGTAACAATCTTCCTCCCATGTTGCAAACTTCAGCACCTCATTGCAAATATTTTTCATGGCTTGACGAGTATGTTTCATCGTTTAATGAGGATGCCAACAAAAATCTTCATTTTGGTAGGCTGATGCAAAATAAAATTTATTTTGAAGGCCATAATAATGTTATTCATAACAAAGTGAAGGAGTTTGATGAAAGATTGGCTGGGTTAAAAGCTAAGTTATACAAATCTAAGGTGAATTTAATTCAAAGTAGATGCAATGGTATTGAATGTATTGTTATGACATTTGTTGCAGGAGTTGTAATTGCAAAAGTTTCCAAGGACTTTTGGTTAGGAAAGAGCAAAATTTTGGTTGTTTTATTTTGTAGAAATATGATTATGGTTGTAAGGATTGTAATAATGTGAAACAGAAAAACATAATATATGCATCAATGAAGATGAAAATTTATAGTTTGAAACATGACTGTGTTTAATTATTTAAATATACAGTTGCTAGACTTGGTATAATTAGTATAGACAATGACCAAACTATAAAATGGTAATATAAAGCAACAAGAGAAATTCAACAGAGTCAATTAAGGTAATAAGATCTTGACACATATTTATAGAAAATGATGTATCATTTCAGCTGTTGCAACCTAATATAATGACACAGAGTCAATATTGATAGTTTCAAAAGGCCACAATTTTGCCAAAGAGAACAATTCTAACAATAGCATGCATGAAAAATGATCTCAACAAAATACTGAAGATGAAGTCAAGTTTCTTTAAGGCTCCAAATAGTCACAATAGTAACTTCCAAAATATGCATATCCAAGTAAACTAAAAACAAAACAAATTCATAAGGTTCCTAACTAAGTCAACAAAACACAAACAACTATTTCAAAATCATCATTTCAATTTTCCTTAGGTGGCCTCACTCTTGGAGTGGCGATGAACTTCAAGATTTTTGAGGCAGTCCCAAAATTTGATGTGGCAATTGTCTCTGCGGATACAGTATTGTTCGCAGAGGTATTCTTGGGACGAGGAGCCTAAACCCTTGAGTTGGAAGTGTTGGAGCCATAGATGTGAACAGTGGTCCTTGTATTGGTGTGAATATGCATGTAGGTCTAAAAATCTGTTGTTTTTCTCGCACATTTAGCATTGGATTCATCTGCATGTTATCTATCACAGGTTGGTCCAAAAAGTAACAAAATTCAACATTATTAAAAATTATAGTAAATGTATTTGCGGTTTTGGGTTAACATGTAAATGTATTTAGGGATGAATAGTATACATCCTCCATATTAGGTGCAAATTGTGAAAGAGGTATTTTCTCACTTTGGTATGTGCCAATTTGCCCTTCTTTCGGGTGCACAAAATTACTGTAGGTGCCTCACGTTGATAGGCCATGATTATACCTGCCAACTGTCACACATTGCAGGTGCACGTTTGTTGCTGTAGGTTGACTCCAACCTTGTGACTTTTACAGTAGACTTCAAAAAGTAACCTGTCATTGTCACCAGCCCACACAACTCTCCACTTTTGACTTTTTGGCTTGGTGAAATCATCCAATCTTCTTTGCTGCACTGGTGCCAACTTTTCGACATGATTGTCTAATTTTTTCTTATGTGTTGCCATCTTTCGCATCAGATAACATCTCAACTCTTCACACATTGTCAGTATGGGCTTTCCTCGAGATGCAACGATCTTCGCGTTTCACACTTCGCACATATTATTGAGATATTATCCATTTTGGGGCCATGAATGAAGAACGTTTTCGTCAAACACCAGGATCAAACCTTCCCATATACTCCCATGCTTCAACACTAACTTTCTTTAACTTCTCCATAGATGCCTTAAATTCAATTTGAGTAGTGCACCCTGTACATTTTCATACTAACTACTTGGTCTGCTGGTCTTTAAAATGTTTAATAAAATTTTTCTATATGTGTAACACATAATTCCTGTGATGAGCCAGAAGTATAACCTCTTTCAATGCTAATGCCAACCCCTTTTTCAACACAACAATACAAGAAAATTAAACAATCAGATTTTAATAAGCTGTAAAACAGTTATACAAATATAAACGTAAATTAATTTACCGAAGTCACATTTTGTTGATTTGAAATGAAGTTCCAACTTCTTTCAGTGCAGTCCCCTAATCTTCTTGAAGTAGTGTCAAAAATCACTTCCATGTTTCTTTACATTCATTTGGTACCACAACATATGCAATAACATAAAAATAGTTATTGCCATCTTGTCCAATTGCACTAAGGAGTTGTCCACCATAATAGCCCTTAAGAAAGCAACCATCCAATCTGATTAGAGGCCTAAACCCGTCTTTAAATCCTTTTTTGCACGCATCTATGCTGATATAAAACTTATCAAACAATAGGAGAGACTCAGGCTGAGGAGTTACTTCCATCAAAGCAGTTGACCCTAGGTTACTCCTATGTAACTCCATGAGATAATCGCGAATTCTTCCATACTGTGCTTGCTCATTGCCAATTACTTCCTCCCTTCCTGTCTTTAGAACCCTACTAATCATTTTTTCACTCAACTGAATATTATAGTCTTCAATTATGTACTCCATGGCCTGCTTAGATTTCAAATCTGGCTGGGTAATTAACCTTTTAACTAACTTTGAAATAACCCATGACCTATCAACAAGGTTACTACAGAAGTCCCTCCCACAGTTATGCTCACCAAAGAGAGTTTTTACTTGAAAACAACCATCATGGCTGTTCCATGATGTCAAGATTAACCAAGGACAATTTGAATTTGCACATGCTACTCTTACCCTTTGCTTATCATTCTTTTAAGTACATGATATCCTTACCCTCATATACGAAGTAGTCTTTCAAAGTATTTTTGAAATTCTCCATGGAAACAAATGTCTGACCAACCTTGAATTCAACTTCACCATACTCAGTCTCCTCATTAAATGCATCATACGCAATCCTACCCTCATCTTCAAATGACATTGGGCTATTAAATGTCTCACTTTAATATTCATAAGGTTTCTCATAATCAGAGTCCAATTCCTCACTAACTTAATCAATATTCAGATTCTTAACACATTTCTCCCCAAACCTACTACTAATTCCCTTATTGCCACCACCTACAGACCCATTATTCTCGTCATTATGCAGTCCATCCTTAAGAATATGCTTTCTTCTCACTCCAGTGTACTTTTTAGAAGCCCTTCTCTTTGAACCATTCGGCCCAACCCTATCATCATTAACTGGGTTAGATTTGTGAACTCCTTTTGGGCCCTGATCAGTCTTCTTCTTAGGTGAAGCCTTCTTCTTCCTCTTATTAAATTTTTTTCTCTCTGGTTTACTATCTTCACTGCTGGTAGAATCTTCAAACCCAGGAGGAGGAGACTTGTAAGTCTCATCCTCTGCACTCTCTTATCCATCATCTGAGGATGAGGATGATAAATCACTCAGCACAACTTCAACCTCCAGAACATCATCAACAACCTCAGGAATACTAATTGGATGATCAAAGTATAAGTAAGATTCATCAGTCTCCTTGTTTTTGCTGATGTTATCCCTCATTTGATTTATCTCAGCATCACCCTTGAGAAGATGCAACCCAGTTTTTATATCAGGTGCAGTCATGTCAAGCCAATACATGCTTTTATACTCTCTATATCCCAACTCCTTAAATAAATTCTCCAAATCAAAGAAGTTAATGAAATCTAAATTCATGAGTAGATATCTATGCACCTTTTCATTAACTTAATTTAATATCCCATCTGAGTTCCTCTTAAAAGAACCTCCATAATTAAACACAGGAACTATCATCTCATCCATCTACATTAAGATTAATTATAACAAAAAATAAGATATGTGAAAAAATCTAATTATCACAACCATTTTAGTCAAAACAACATAATTATTCAAAGTTCCATTCAATCATGCAGAGTTCAGCTCAGTTCAATGATGCAACAATGGAGAACAATGAAAAAAAATTCATGCCAATCCTTCAATTCACCCTAATCTTGTGCAAAACTCTTTGCATTAACTAAGGACAAAATAAACAGATACAAAATGCAGCTTCCCTAAATGAAAAAGAAAATTAGACAACTTCCATGTCTGCAACATCGGAAAAAACAAGCACAACAGTTCAAATTCAAAAAATTTTTTAATACCCTAACCCCATTGTTTACCTTTGCAGTTTCCACCTTCAACTTCTATCGACGCCGTTAACGAGTCCGTTACTGACGCCATCAGACCCCTTTTCTCGCGTCTTGTCAGCAGTACAGTCAGAGATCCACTCAGGAACACCACCACGTGCACCGTCCCAAAGTCGTCTTTTGGAGGGAGAAGAGGAAAAGATTCTAGGGTTTTCTGTAAATAGAGGTTAGGAATTCAGGGATATATAGAAAGCCAATACGCACACTCAACAAGCCATTTTCTCCATTTATAAAACAACAACGTTTCGGTCAAAAAATAAGGACAAATCGATCCCTGTCTAAATTTCAATTGCCATTATGGCACTAAACAGACAGATCCTCGACACATCATCAACGTTAACTACCACATATGCAATTTCGTTAGGTCTTGACGCTGAAAATGACAGAAGGACCGCGATGTCTCACGGCAAGCAGGGACAAGGACCGGGGGTACTATTTGTTTAGACAAGGATCGCTATGTCCTTTAAAAAAATAGACAAGGACTGGGTTAGAACTTTACTCCACAAATATTCGTTTTCAAACCCACATTGGAATCAATATTCACAAAAATCCCGCACCTTGCCACCCCTAGTCATGTGACAATGGGTAAAGAGTAAGAGATGACAAATATATACATTTGTAAGGACCCTTGTAGTATCATGAGACTAGACAATTCCAGACGTACATATTCCACAAGCGGAAGACGTTTTTTTTTTATGAAAATAAGAATAATGTTATGCTCTAGTATTTTAATTTTTTGGTATTTTTTAGAATTTTAATTTTTTGATATTTTTTAGAATAGTTGAAGGAACTAAAATCAGAAAGTCTAATTTTTTTACTTCAAATTTTTTTATTTTTTAAAAATAAAAATCGAAGAGTTCAATTTCAAAAAATAAAGAGTCTAATTTCTATACCCAAAAATCAAAGAATTTGATTTCTATACCTCCTACAAATTCAAGAATCCAATTTATGCACTCTAATAAAACGGTATCACATTCGATATTAACAACTTAGCAGTCTATACTCCGAAAAAACACCGTTACTAACCCAATAAAAAATAAAAAATGACAAAGGACATTTGAATATATATAAAAAGTTGAGTAAACTACCATTTGTACCCACGAAAGTTGAAAATGCTAACATATCTACCCATAAAAAAAAATTACCATTTGTACCCATGAAATATGGGTTTCGCACAACAAAATTATCCAAACACTAAAAAATTACTTAAAATCCCTAAATTACCCTTATCTTCACCACCACACCACCTCATTCACCTAATCACCTTTCTAACCCTAACCCTCTTCACCTTGCCACCACCCTTCTTTTCCTTTCTAATCTCAAATCCCACCATCCCCCCTTCACCCACCACCACCCCTCAAGCTCTTCACTCAATGGTGGCTCCCGCTACCTCCCGCAACCGTCACCGAAATCCTTGCCCTTGTTCACGGATTTACCGACGAATCCAGATGGTTCCTCCAGCTCACTGCCATCTACTTCGCCAAGGCTGGATTCGCCACCTGTGCCATTGACCATCAGGGCCACGGCTTCTCCGACGGCCTCATCGCCCACATCCCTTACATCAACCCCGTCGTCGACGACTGCATCGCCTTCTTCGACGAATTCCGCTCTCGCTTCGATCCTTCTCTTCCTTCCTTCCTCTACTCCGAATCCCTCGGCGGCACAATCGCGCTATTAATCACTCTCTGCTGCCGCGACTCGCCGAAAAATGTCTCATCCACGAACCGAGCGCGAGCTCTGATTATGGTGTCGTCCTCTTCAGGGGTGAAGGCCTGATGCTCCACCTGCGGGGAGACACCATCGAAAAATGCAAAAAATGGGTTGGTTCATGAACCTGTAATGAAGAACAAAGCAAAAGGAAATCAGGGAAGAGGTAGATATAACAACGGCAGGGATCAGGCAACGACGGTGGTGGTTCTACGACGTAGAAAGAGGTGAAGAAGATTGGCTATGGCGGCGATAAGGTAGCGTGAAGAGGAGGGTCTCTGACGCAGTAGGCTCTGGTTCGAGGCCGATGATGATGGTGGCGAGGAGAAGCTGGCGCGGTGCTCCTGGGTTCGGCGTAGGTCTGCGACGTTGCTGGCGGAGAAGGGGGTGAACAGTGATGAGGAGGGTGATACGGTGGTATGTGGTTGATGTTGGAATTGGGTGGTTGAGAAAAATGAGAGAGAGAGAAAAAGAGAGAGAGAGAGAGAGAGGAGGGAGGAGATGATAGTGGTGGAGAGAAGGGTAGTTTAGAAATTTTATTTAATTTTTTAGGGTTTGAATAATTTTGCTTGCAAAAACTATTTTTTATGGGTACAAATAATAATTCTTTTTCTATGGGCAGATATGTCAGCGTTTTCAACTTTCGTTGGTACAAATAGTAGTTTACTCTAAAAAATTAAAAACTATTAAAAAACTAGACCAGTTTCTTTATGCTGTGAGGTGTGAACTAATGATGTGTTTGTTTGAGGTGAAAATGAGAGAAAAGAAAAAGAAGAAAAAGAAATTGGAAGGAAAATATTTATTTTTCCTTATTTGGTTGAGGAAAGAAATGGGAGAGGAAAGAAAATGGGATAGAAAAATATTGGTAGGACCCACCAATTTTCTTTCTCTCCAACAATAGAGAGAAAATGGAGAGAAAACTAATTCTCTCTCTACTTCTAATATTACTCCTTTATTTTTTTAATATATTTTATAATATAAGGATAAAATTATCTTTTTATACCATTTCTTTCCTTCTTATTTTCCTTTCATCCAAACACATCTAAAGAAAATAAAAATTCATTCAATTTCTTTCTTTTTCTTTCTTTCCTTTCTATTTCTTTTCTCTCTATTTCTTTCCTTCCAACCAAACATAGCCTAAGAGAAGCTTGTAATACAAAAATAGTAAAAAGTTCTTATAGTTTTAGTTAAAATTTAATTTTTATCTCTAACGTTTAAAACATTTTTATCTCAAATATATATTCTATTTTATTTTATTTTTGTCTACT
>NC_029787.2:109887057-109906709 GCF_000816755.2 Arachis ipaensis
AGAAAATCATAATAGAACTAATATTTTTATAAAAAAAAATTAATTTTGATAATAAAATAAAACAAACAAATAAGTAGTTCAGAATAAAAGAAAAAAAAATAAAAAATAAATAAAACGTTGAAATTAAAACTTTAACTAATAATAGTTTATAGACTTCCTCTCCTTTCATGTTATCTCCCCAAAAATTTCATTAGTTATTAATGTTTTTTATTATTTTAATTTCTAAATTTTTCCCAAAAGTTATCTAAAAATTATTCCAAACAAATTGATCGTTTTATTATTCTAAGAATGTTTATATTCTCTGAAAACGTAAAAGTTTATGTTAAAAATTTTATTACAAAAATAATTCTTAAAACTTTGTTACAAATGTAATCTAATTTAAAATTCGTTAGAAAACAATTTTTTCCGTTAGGTTTAAACCAAGACGAGGGTTTTGTTCCTTCTTTACTAGTGATTTTTTGCTGCCCAATGAAGTACGACAGCTGGACATTGTTTTAGCATCAAAGTAAACTCGCACTTCACTTAATTTCCTGGAATTATTGTTTTAGCATCCGTTCCGTTGAAAATTGTATTTTATGACGTGAACAACAAAGTTGGCCAACGTCAAGCCCTGCAGTTTAGGATCAACCACCACCTAATGTAAACTAGTTCGGTGCAAAATCATGCGAATCGAGGAGCAAATGATCGATACAATTACGCGTTCCCAAGACTGGAGGTTCATTCAGAGAGGAGCGTAAATCATTAGTTTTCAAACCCAAACCACTATTTCACAATTCACACCCATTTTGATATATTAATCTATATATTCTTTTCCCATTAAGCATACACCACAATATAACATGGAATTTAACACACGTGTTACAACTCAATAGGGACAAGACAGTGCTATGGGAAGTTCTTCAAGAAGCTCGACATGGACACTAGGAAATATTTACAACTTTACCTTGCATTATTTGTATGAACTATAAAGCAACATAAAAAGGAAATAGCAAAACCAAAGGCTACATGTTGATGATCATGTATGAGCTGGATCAACACCAACAGACTTGAGAGTTTCAATACGAGGCTTATAAGCATAAGCATCTCTGCGGATAGAATCAGGAATGAGTTCCTTATCAGGGTAGCTACGATCCTGCACGTGAGCCACTTTCCTGAAGAAGGAGCTCTTGAAGAAGTGGTCAGATTCCTCAGCAACGTGCTCAGGCTCCACCACCTCAGGGAGTGTCTCCCTCCTCTGCTTCTTCACACGCACCGTTGGAGAATTCCTCAGCTGTTGCCATGCTGTGTGCAGGCCTAGCCCTGTTGACAACGCTATCATCCCTATCGCCACATACACCGGAACGAAGTCCCCTTTTGGTGTCTTCCTATGCTGTTGCTTGTGGATGTATCCATAATCAGCCGAAGGAGCATGTGCCTTCATCTTCGGCACTGTTGACCTTGTGCTATATGCAGCCCCGCTTGCTCCTCTTAACAGTGCTATCCATTGACCCATCTGCACCGACCATGGAACACTAGAAATGCGTTAGATATAAATACAAACGACAATTCAGTTCAATTCCCTTAAAAGAGAAAAGACTATACCGTAGGCCTGAAAGCCATGATTGCTGATCGAATTGCGCTCAGAACTGAAAAGTAGTGGTAGTTGTATTGTTACTCCAAGGAAGTAATCCTTTGCTTGGTGCCCTTCTCTATAAGCGGTTCCCTAGTGCCTTGCTTATATTTTCTGAGGCTGTAGGCGGTAGAGAAAGCAACTTTACTTGCTGTCAGCATAGAGCGAAGCTTCCGGAGCCACGTAGCAGAATGTGGAGTCCTTGGTACACGTGTCACTCTCTGTAATAAACACGTTATCAATAGAAGCCTCCGGAATTGCCACGCACTGTTTTGTGGAAATAATAACTAATAAACAAAGAAATAATCACTGTTATTGAGGTGTGATGTAAGTTAATCGGTTAATCCAGTCATCCAGTGACAGACTACTAGATACCAACCATCTTGGTTTCGGTTATATATTTAAAAAGAAAAGAAAGAAAATTCTAGAAAATAATTTCCTAAAGTTGTTCTATAAGCTCTCCAGCCGATTACAGAGCTGACAGTTTCACATTCACACTATCATATGCTTTATGTTTGGGAATCTTGGGAAAAAAAAATTGCAAAGATGTAAAACTCTGCTGTACAGCTTGTACTCAATGCTTCTATGAAATGGGATCATATTGGGCTCTACAAATCCACTATTGGGCTGCCACTGCTATCATACTCATTTTTTTTGGGTTCGTTTTTTTCTTTCTCGGGTAAGGTAGCATTATCAGTTTATCCCAGTATCACCACATCGCTTCTATTTTCCAGCGAATATTCGGTCACCGGCGGCGGAAATGTACCGAGAGTCGGCCCCTGGCTCCCAGCAGCAGACTTCCAACAACCTCGTCTCATTTCAAAACCCTGATGCGTTCCCTTTACTACGGTTCCCACCTTCTCCCATGGTCGTTCAAGAAGGCGATTAGCTTCCCCTCCCAGCATCTCCCCCAATCCAAAACTCTATTGGCTTCATCCCTTTCTAATCTGCATTTCTCTTCGTTTTGTTTTCGTTCTGTGTGCAAAGCTATACGAAACGGAAAAGTTCAGAGTTGATGGTACATGATCAAAACTTTGTTCAGAAATGCGGAAGACCAGAGAGTGTGCCTTATTCATGCACTCCTTTGATGTCAGTGTTGAGTGTTCTAGTTTACGTCATCCAATCTGACTGAACTGAGGCCATTAATCTTCTTGGCCCTCCTGTTGGCACCGAATGATCGCCTAATTTTAGCTAAATCATCCCATTGCTCTGTATGAGCATAAATATTAGCCATTACAGAATAAACCCCGCCATCCTCAGGCTTTATCTTCATGATTTGCTGTGCTGCTTTTTTTGCAACCTCAACGTTTCCATGGATCCTACACCCACCCAGCAACCCACCCCACGCAAACACATCTCCACCACTTGGCATCCCTTTTATCATCTCAACAGCCTCTTCAAGCAACCCTGCTCTCCCCAACATATCAGCCATGCACCCATAATGCTTGTGCTCTCTACCAACCCCATACACACTTTCCATGTCATTGAAAAGCTTTCTTGCTTCATCAACCAGACCTGCATGGCTGCACCCCACCAAAACACCCAGGAAGGTGATCCCATCAGGCTTAACTCCTGCAGCAATCATCCTAGAGAAATAATCCAGCAAAGTTAAACCTTTACCATGAATTGCAAGCCCAATAAGCATGGCATTCCACGTGAACACATCTTTATCATTGCATGACTCGAACGCATCCCTTGCCTTCTCAAGACAGCCACACTTTGCATACAGGTCCACCAACCCAGTGGCCAGATACGAATCAATCCGAATCCCATTCCTTGTAATGTAATCATGCACTATCCTACCCTGTTCCAACTCTCCCGTTTGAGCACAAGCCGAGAGAACATTTACCAGAGCTATATTATCTGGCCTAATCCCCAATCCAATCATCTCATTAAACAAATCAATGGCTTCATAACACAGCTTCGCGTTGCTATAACCGGCAATCATGGTGCCCCAAGAAACAGAATCTCGTTCTGGCATTTCGTCAAACAGTTCCCGCGCGCGCGTAGTCTCACCAATTTTAACGAACCCATGAACCATGGCATTATAAGAGACAACATCCCTGTGAGAACTCTCGTTGAACAGCTTGTGGGCATCGTGGACGCGGCGATGGAGGGAGTAAACGCATATGAGGGCGTTGAGGGAGAAAGGATTGGCAAGAAAGCCGAATTTGAAGGCCTGGGAGTGTAGCGAGAGGGCGATGGAGATGGAAGAAGAAGAAGGGAGGAGGGAACATGCCTTGAACGCAAAAGGGAAGGTGTGGAAGTCAGGGGCGAGGGAGAGGCGGCGGAGGGTGATGAAGTTGTAGAGGGCGGAGGAAGGGGAGGAGAGGAGGGTGTGGATTCTGATAAGGTTGTTGTAAGAGAATGTGTTGGGGTTTGCGATGGAGTGGAAAAGGGAGAGTGCGTAGGTTAACGAAGAAATGGAATGGGAACAAGTGTTGGCGTTGGCGATTAAGTTTGTGAGCGTGACGAGGATGTTGTTGAGGATGGTTACGGGGTTTAGGGGCAATGCTCCGGTGGTGATGGTGTAGGCGTGGACTTGCTGGAGTTGTCTTATGTTTCTGCATTGCTTGATCATGGCTAATGCTGTTGTATTCATGTTTGGTTTCGTCATTCATGGGATTGGGAGGAAAAGTGAAGATACATTGCAATTGGATGTAAAAACAACAAAAACAACATTGCAATGAAAAAACGTGAACGGCAGGATTCGAACCTGCGCGGGCAGAGCCCACATGATTTCTAGTCATGCCCGATAACCACTCCGGCACGTCCACCTCTTTAACATTTTTTATCAAGTTATACCTTAATTTATCTTTTTTGTTCTTACCAGTCTCTGTCTAATTCTCATTACTAAATGATATAATAACTAAACTTTATTTTGTATCATTATTCATGAAAGTATCAAATTGTCGGGTAATTATGAATATGTTATTACATCAAAAGTTCTAATTATACCAGGGAAAATCTTGCTGAATTACCTGTTTGATTTTTGTGTAATGGTAAATAAATCTTTGATTTAGAATTTTTTTTTAGACTGCGCTTAATTTTTGGATGAGGAGTGTTAAAGGGCAGGTTTTATAATTTATAGTAATTAATTAGTTTTTATTAGTATTAGTATTTTTAATGGTGTGAAATTATATTTAATAGTGTGGGATTTTTTTTACTGGTTAAGTGTTGGTCATTTTAATAAAAGTGTTGTTTCTTAAATTTTTTTTCTTGAAATTGGACTGACAGAATCAGAAACTAAAATTTCAGTTTTGTCGATATTTTTAGAAAGTGGGGATACACAAGATTAAAATCTTTACAGATGGAAATTAAAATTTTTTTAATATTTATTTTTAAAAATACTCTCATTTAAATTTTTAAATTTTAAATTTACTCCTCAATTTACATATTTAGTTTAAGGAACCACTCAAATAAAGACGTCTAAAACATCTTTTTTAGTAATTAAAATTTAATACATATAATCGATTAAATTGTGTTAGAGTAAAGTATCGTTTTTGTCTCCAACGTTTGGGGTAAGTCCTATTTGTGTCCCTAACGTTTAAATCGTCCTATTTGTATCCTTAACGTTTACAAAAGTGATTCAATGTTATCCTACTATCAATTATACTAATAAATTAGATTATATTTTTCAATTATTCTCACTTGCATGTATTCATTCTCAATTAGATCTCACTTGGATGTGGTCGATTTTAATATTATACCCACTATTTATGTTTAGATTCAATTATGTCCTTATAAAAGTGAATTATGTAAATGTTGTAGGAATTAGTTTCAACATTTGATGAGCTATTTTTCGAAGTAGATCATCGATTCTATCCCAGACATTTGTATTCTAACTTCAAGAAGAGATTTTTAAAACTCAAAGTAAAGCGCTCATGATGTGTAATTGACGGTAGGATAACATTGAATCACTTTTACAAACGTTAGGGATACAAATAGGACGATTTAAACGTTAGGAACACAAATAGGATTTACCCCAAACGTTGAGGACAAAAATGATACTTTACTCATCGTGTTATTTTTGTCAAAATTAGACCAGACAAATTAATTTGACTAAAAATATGGTGAATCAAATCTTGAATTGATCTAAACTAATATGATTTTTTATAAAAAATGACTGCAATACCCTTATTAAAAAAAACTAAAATACTTATATTATATATATTAATTTTGAGAATCTTAAATTCTAGTTTTTTACTTTTCTGCCGTCATAAGGTTAAGATTTAGAGTTTTTAATATATATATAGGGGTACTTTAGTTATTTTTTATAATAGAGATATTGTAGTTATTTTTTATGAAAAAATATTTGTTTCGTGGCTTACCTAGAACCGGATGGTGGTTGGGCTGATTTGTGAGGCCCAAGCGCTAGAGGAGGGTGGTCTCCGACTTGATTTATGTCTGGGAGCCGCCGTCCGAGTTGTGTATGTGAAAGAATGGGGGGTGGTACCTGCAAAGACACTCCGATGCCTAAGTTAGTAAGGGGGTAAGCAGGCTTAGAGTATTGGACCTAGGTTTACCTGAGTGAAACAGTGTATTTATAGAGAGGATCCAATAACCACCATTGAGGTAGTTCCACTTCTAATGGTGGATATCCGTCCCTTTATGTTAGGGTTGTTGAGATCTCTCTTCTAGAAGTGGGTGAGAGATTTAAGGAGGCAGTTACTCACTTGGATAAGTGTTGACTGCATAGTTGGCGTGGACTCCGAGTTCTTAGTGAAGGTCGGATAGTAAGTGAAGGCCATCCTTTTGGATTGGGCCTCTTGTCTTGATTTAGGCCTGGCTTAGATTATGGGTCAGGGTATGAACAGTGCCCCTACTCGAGTCCGATCTGTTAGCTATGAGTTGGATTCGAGTATCAATCGAACTCGGGGATGCTATAAGTCGATTTCTTCTTTCATGTCGGAAAACCGATGTGGTTTTGAGTTTTTGAAACCGACGTGATTTTGAATTTTCAATCGTCGCATCTAATCAAACGTTGCGCCCATTTGGCTTCTGCATTTACATGTGGGCGGGCAGTTACATTGGTAACGGTGCGTTCTTTTAATGACCAAACCGTTTTTACGATTATGCCCTTAGTGCATTATAAATACTTTTCCCTCTTCTTTCTCTGCTTTCTTTCGTTTGCTCTCTGATAACTGTGTCGCTCCTTTCCTCGCTCACAAGATCCTCAAGCTTTCTCTTCTTTCATTGCAGTGTTTGTCCTTCTATCTTTTTCTTCACAAAAGGTTAGTTCTTTGTATCTCCTTTTTGCTTTTTTACTTAATATGCTACATGTTTTGAGAGCGAGATTCTTAGGTGTAGTGTTTTTACTGTTCGTAGTTAGGAACATTTTCGAAACTTTGTATTTTCCCTTTTGCGAGGATTTCTTTTGCATCTCCTTTGTTATGGCTGCTTTTTGCTTTTGCCTTTTGTTTGAAAAGTACTTCTTCGTTATGGGCTGGTTTTTTTATGACTTCTTCTTTCTGCGCAATGTAGGTATTATCAATTTCTCATATATTTTTTCCTTTTTACACAATGTCTTTCCAAATTCCTGAGGCCCTTTTGAGATGGGTGGATACCTCCGTCCTTTCTGAGAACCCTTTAGTGGAAACCGTCTTCATAACTGAACTCAAGAAGCACCATAGGGTCTGTAACCTTGAGGTTGACGAACCCAAATATGAGTTGGTAGCCCCTAATCCTGAGGACCGAGTTTGTTGTGGGAGGAATGACGATATTGATCCCTATTTTATTTTCATGTATGACTGTCTTTTTACCTGTTTAAGGGTTACCTTGTCTTTTTTTGACTTTGAAGTGGAGGTTCTATCCCACTGTAGGGTAGCTCCTTCCCAACTACACCCCAGTTCCTGGGGTTTTATGAAAATTTATCAGCTTGTCAGCCGAGAGCTTGACCTCCCGATCTCTGTAAAGATTTTTTTCTATCTTTTCCATTTGACCAAGCCTTTCAGTAAGCAGAACAAACAACAATGGGTGTCTTTCCAAGCCATTCAAGGGAGAAAAGTCTTTTCCATCTTTGATGAGTCCTTCGACGACTCTAAAAATTTCTTTTTTAAAGTCCAAGCCGTTGAAGGCCACCACCTTTCTTCTTGGATGAGAATAATGATCCCCGCTTTCCTTTGTACTGGGTAGAAGCCTCTCCTGTAGAGAAATATAGTTTAGCGGACTTGGATGGGGGTAGAGGAGGCTGTTGTTGAGTTCTTTCGAGAGGCTTGGGGATGGGCTCCAAACCTGGACACCAAGAAATTTATTCTTCGATCTCCGAGTTCTGTCAGGACCGAGCTAGGTAGTCTTTTATTTCTCGCTTTTATAGTCACACTTGACTTCTTCGACTTGTGTTGATTTGTTCCCGACTTGTGCGCTAATGAATTTTGTTTTTCTTTTCAAAAATAGTGAAGAGCGGATCGAGAGCGGCTTACCAGAAGGTTCAGAAGGCGAAAAGGAATGCTCGTGCCCGAGCTGCTGCACAGCAGATCGGGGCTTTTACTACTACTCCTCCTTTTCATGGGCTTGGTCAAGGGACCTCTTCCTCTCGGCCAATCTTGGTAACTCCTGTTCCTACTCCTCCTCCTCCTCCTCCTCTTGTTCTGTCCTCTTCGGAACCCAAGAAGAAAAAACGCAAGACCATGGAAACCGGCTCCTCTTTTGTTGGGGATGCCGGTTTCGATGGTCCGAAGTTTACTAAGAAACACATCCTTCCATTCAGCCAGATTGCTATGGATGATGCTGCTATCCGAAATCATCTTAATATTTTGATCCAAGGGAAAATTCAAACCGCTGGAATTTGCACATCCCTTCTTGATATATTTGACAAAACTCCTTTGAGTACTACCCAAAAATCTTTGGAGGATCTCCAAGGGAGGATTGCCATGTATCAGGAGGATGAGAGGAGGCTGCAAGAGGAGAACAATAAGCTGAAGGAAGAGCTTTCGCAGGCCCGGGAGTGGGAGAGGAAGCTGATGGGCCAGTGTTCCATGGCGGAGGGTTTGAAGGAGAAGGCCGAACAGAATTACGTTCGCCTTTTTACAGATAAAATTGAATTGAAGGAGGAGCTGGACAAACTTAGGGAGGGGTACTAGGACCTGGAGGAGTCTGTGGTTGAGGGGACTGAAGTGTTGTTTGAGGTGTTGAAGCAGCAAGTTAGGATTTTGGCCCCCGACTTGGATCTGTCGCCTTTACACCCTGACAAAGTTATTGTTGATGGTGCCATAGTCTCCTCTCCACGCCCTGTTACGGATTCCGAGTTGAAGACGGCGGGATAGCGCATTATTGAATCTCCTCCTCGTGAGGTTGATATGTCGTCTTCTTCTGCCGCTCCCGAGGTGATTCCAGCTCCTAACGCTGAAGAGATTCCTCTGACCCCTCTGACTTCAGCGGCCGAAGCTCCGACCTCTCTTCCCGGTGATGATTCCAATCCTCTTCTTGGTCCTCAGTGATTTGAAGCTATTAAGGCCCGGCTTGTGGGTCCTTTTTATAAACTCTTTTTATATTTGTTTGTTAATATATGTATTTATGGCTCCTGACATTTGATCCTTCTCCATAGGGTCTTAACAACAATTTCTTCGTTTCTGGCCTGTTTTGGATAAGGCCTTTTAACAAAGTAGTTTATTTTTATCATGCATGTTTTTCTTGCTGCTTGATTAGACTTAGCTCACTTTAAATTTTCTTAAAAACTTTTTGAGAGAGCTCGTACGTTTTCTAAGGGTAAGCACTTTTATTGCTTTGTAAAGTTTTTCGAGAGAAACTTGCTTTGAATAATTTCGGCAAAGGTTTTTCTTTTGTAGAAAACTTTTGTTTTCGATCCTTGGGCCGAAAGCTGTGAAGTCTTTTTAAGTTCTGAGAAAAACTTTTGCTAAGTAATCTTCTTCTTTGACCTTATACATTCAATTTTACTTTTCTTATTGAATCGTTTACATAACTTAGGTTATTCTTGCGATGCATTTTATTCTATTCGGGCTTTCTGACTTGTAAGTCATTAGCTATAATATGTTCGAGCTTGTTACGATCGACTTCTATAACATCTTTACACTGCTGGCTTGTACCTCGTCACTTTATCTTGCCGACCGTGTAGGTCGGTCAATGGATTCTTGCATTTTTTTGAGCTTAAGTCAGTGCGTATCGTAGTAATGATAAATGAAAATTCTAAAGAGAAAGATAAGAGGATAACGTAAAGAAAGATATTATTACTGAATATAATATGGATCTTTAAGGGTGCTTTTGCTACTAAGGGTTTGGAATTTCTACCTCTTAGCCCTCGCTGTGATGCCTCGTTAAAACCCCCTCCAGGAAAACCCTTTTCTGGGAAAAAAATCATGGAGTCGGGAAAAAGAGTACATCAGGGGGTGAGGTTCGCTTCTAGCTATAATATCTTTTCATATTACAAGCGTGCCACGATCTGGGAAGCTCTAATCTCCCTAGATCGGACACCTTATAGTACCCTTTTCCTAGGACCTCGATTATCTTGTAGGGTCCCTTCCAATTTGCAGCGAGCTTTCCTTCACCCGACTTGTTTGTGCCGATATCATTTCTAATCAGAGCCAAGTCGTCTGAGGCAAAGCTTCTCCGAATGACCTTTTTGTTGTATCTGTTCGTCATCCTTTGCTTCAACGCTGCTTCTCTTATTTGGGCTTGTTCTCGGACTTCGGGGAGCAACTCGAGTTCTTCTTTGTGGGCTTGCATGTTTTCGATCTCATCATAAAATCTCACCCTTGGGCTTTGCTCGCCGATCTCTATAGGGATCATGGATTCTATGCCATAGGCGAGACGAAAGGGTGTCTCTCTAGTAGTAGAATGAGGTGTAGTTCGGTAGGCCCACAATACTTGGGGGAGCTCTTCAGCCCAAGCTCCCTTTGCTTCTTGAAGTCTTTTCTTAAGCCCTGCTAATATAACTTTGTTAGCAGCTTTGGCTTGCCCATTTGCTTGGGGATGTTGTACCGATGTGAATTAGTGTTTTATCTTCATGCTGGCCACCGAGTTCCTGAAGGTAGAGTCGGTAAATTGGTGGGTACCATTATCTGTGGTAATGGAGTGTGGGACTCCAAACCTAGTAATTGTAACGACCCAGCTTCTAGCACATCATGACCAATGCTAGCCGCTAGGCGCTACTACACGGCTTTTCCTCAAGACTCTAGACCTTATATTAAATATATACATATGAGTCTATAGCGCTAATCGAGATCACGTGTCAAATATATAGATATAAGGAAATAGATAATAGTTAAATAGATAATATATACATGAGGCATAGAAAATACAGAAAACATAGTAATATCATGCATATATGCCCGAAGGCTCATTTAGTACATCATAATTCACACCGGGTCATGTCGTTGCTTATTCATGAAAATATTTACAGACTCCATATTTATACTAACAGGCCTCGACTCATAAGAGTCACCCTAGTCTGGGACCTATTCTAACTTGTTTATATAGGTATTTACAAAAGCACCTAGCCCTCTAAAAGTCTATACAAAGCGAGGGCAAAGACAACAACTACTACTACTACTATTATAACTACTGCTGGTCATCAATCCCTGGTAGCTGAAGAAACACGGAAGTACTGTGTCGAAGTAAGAGAAGTCGCTCTGACCCTCGGGTAATGCTACTGCTACTTGCTAGTCCCAAGGCTGGAAACGCAAAGAAGATCTCGCCAGTTTGCATCTGCGGAATGGGAAAGTAAGGGGTGAGAACCTAAGGTTCCCAGCAGGGTACTACACAAATTCTATGGGGTTCTGCAGCCTAAGTCTAAGACTTCGCGTAGTTAGGTCGATAAGTCACACAAACAAGTACAAGTACAAGTATATAGCAGAATAGTAAACAAACACAAAGTACAGGAAGCAGAGATAAAATACAATTACAGGTACAAGTAAGCAACCACAAACATAGATAATGCAGCAACCAAGTATGATTCATGTCTAGTCCTATGCATGCCATGAGCTCATGCGTCGGTTGACTACCCGCAACCCGACGTTACCTAGGAACTAGTCCTAGATATGGTTTTCCAATTGCGTCCGTTCGTGTATACGTGTCGATGTGGTTAAGCATACCACCATCCCGTGACAACAGGCAATCGTTGCATAGCTTGACGCCATAATATACGCACAAAGAGGAAACATAGTTTTAGCAATCAGTGGGTAAATACCCGCCTCCAAACAACCTTTAGTGCCTTGGGGTTTACAGTTCTTTTTTCGCAGCACATCTCAATAAACTTTATCTCTAAGGGACTTCTCTGTGCTTCTTTTTAAATAAAATTTGTGCCCGGTCCTTTCTTAAAATATCTCAGCCTTGTCACATTTTACCATTTTGTTCTTGAAATTTTTGTACATTTCCAATTTTACCCTTTTATACATAACTTCGTTTTTCTAGTTTTCTTTAGGCTTTTATTGACACTTTCACCACTAGTGTACTTCACCATTTTATCCTCATCTTTTTCCTAATAGACCTTCTTACCCTTCATTAAATTAATTAGTAATTTTTAATTTTGATTTTATGCCTAAAATTACTTATATGTCTCTAAGTACTCTAGTTTATCGTTTAACATGATTTAGCGTCAAAATGTTACCGGATTAATCCTAATATTTTTCTATGACCAAATTATCCATAATACTTTTAATTAATGTCAATTCTACTCTTAGGGACCTAAAAGATCATTTCACCTTTTATTAATTTATTTACTTATTCTAGTTACCACTTTTTACAGTTATACTTCTAACTTTTACTAAAACTTTTATTTAGACCCGAAACTTTATTATAATTATAATTTTGACTCAACTAATTTATATAATTGCTATCTTACCCCTAATGATACTCTGTTCAGAATTTTATTTATTTTTCGTTTAAATTACATTTTTAACTCTCTTTTTACCCAAAAATGACCATAACACCCTTTTTACTTTTACACCTTTGTTCCATAGGATTAAAAACAATTTTTATAACCTCCTTTTAACCCTTATACATGTGACTTTCATAATCATTTAGTGGCTGGATTTTCAGGGGTGCAGTTTTTCATTTTTATCCACTTTTAGTGATTTTTAAGGCTTGAAACTTAAACCCCAAGTGCTCCATTAATTTTTTACTGTCCCATACATTTTCCAGAGGCAAATAAGCTTCAAATATTACTCAAATAATAGTCCAAAATAGAAAAGTATCACTGAATTTTCAGAATTAAGAATCAAGCACAAAATCACCACAAAGTGGCTCATATAAACACCGAAAACAAGCACAAATATACTCTAACTAATCATAACCCTTACCTCTTATGTAATTCAGTTAGTAAATCTTTCTCACACTAGAAAACATGCATACAAGGGCAGAAACACAGCTGGTGGTGGTGTGTTTCGTTTTTGGGCCTAAAGTGTCGCAAAACGTCAAAATTCAACCACAATGAGCTCGAAACTCCTTAACTCCTTAGGCGTGCTCCTTGGGTGCTTCAAGAGGAGTTCTCTATACATAGAGGAGAGCAAGAATTCATCATTGTTACTGGTTATTTTTAAATGAAAAATAAAAGGAGAAAGAACAAGAGTTTACCTAGCCGAATTCGGTATAAACGCAAAGATTGGCGAAAACGGACAAGAGTTTGTGCTTGTATGGTTTGATTCCTTGAGGAACACTTGAAGAATAGTGTATGAATGGTGAGATAAGAGGCTGAAAATGCAGGTATTGTGTGTAGAATCTTCTCTCTTTCTTTCTCAAGAATTTGGTCAAAAGAGTGTAAAAATGTGTAAAGTGTTTTGTGAAGTTTGTGGCAAATGCTTCCTTAAATAAAAAACCAAAGTCTTAGTGAATTTATGATGGTAAAAGGGGCTGGAATTTTCGTGGTCAAGGGCTGACCTTCAATGAATAAGGGGCGTGAAAACGAGGAAGTTTGGCCAGCGCTTACGTGTTGAGCTTATCCACGGTTAACCGCAATTAGTTACTCGAGGTTAAAAGCATAGCAGAGAGGGGTGAAAAGTTGAGATAGTCTCATCCCAGAGGCTGAGAAGGAGATACAAGTTACTTGGATGCCAAGTAAGAAGATTTGTGGTCTCTATGAGTCATTTGCGGAATACTAGTCAGAAATTCAGTTCAGGTAACTTTTACCGTGCTATAAAATAATTAATGGCTAATATTTATTCTTAAAGGAGTAAATCATGAATGGATGGCTAATATAATTTTTGAGGCACATTTAGTTGGGTAAAAATTATTTTGATCACTGATTCCGAGGTTTTCGATTACTAGAGTTTTTCTTGACGCATACAAAACCGTCACTAAAAGTGAATTCCCATCTCAAAAAGTCTCTAATGAGAAAAATAAACCAATGGGAAGCTAATATTTATTAATTATTAGTCAAACTTGACTTAGGGAGATTAATTACCCTCAAAAAGTCAATTTTGAGCATATTAATGGCCTTTTTCTTAATTTTTTCTTCTTCTTTTTTTTGTACCATTGGGCCATCCTCACTATTTCTTATTAGGCCCTGGTTCAAAATTTTGTAAAATAAAATTAAAATAGCCAAAAAAGTCTGTTTACTGAAAATCGGGTTCTTACAGTAATGATATTCTTAAAAAGAAACTTTCGACTTCTCTGTGCTGTGAAGGTGGCTAAAGGCTCTGCTTCAATCCACTTCGTGAAATAATCTACTCCCACTATGATGTATTTAACTTGTCCAGGTGCTTAAGAAAAAGGTCCGAGTAGGTCCAGTCCCCATTTTGTAAAAGGCCATGGAGAAGTTATACTAATTAGCTCTTTTGGGGGAGCAACATGGAAGTTGGCATGCATCTGGCATGGTTGACACTTCTTTACAAAGTTGGTGACATCTTTTTGTAAGGTTGGCCAGAAGAATCCAGCTCGAATAACCTTTCTGGCTAGAGATTTTTCCCTGAGATGATTCCCACAGATACCACTGTGCACTTCGTCCAGCACTTCTTCTGTCTAAGAAGTCGGGACGCACTTTGGTAATGGTGTAGATATTCCTCTTCTGTAGAGGACACTTTTCACTAATATGTAGTTCTGCGCTTCCCTCCGAATCTTCTTGGCCTCTTTTTGTTCCCCCGGTAAGATGTTGAATTTAAATATTCAATCAGAGGAGTCATCCACCCAAGATTTAATCCGGAAACTTCTAAGACGTCTAGCTTGATGTCTACCTTGGTGATTGAAGGTTATTGGAGAGTTTCTTGGATCAGGCTCCTATTATTTCCACCAGGCTTAGTACTTGCCAACTTGGAGAGGGCATCTGCTCTGCTATTGAGATCCCGAGTTATATGCCTGACCTCGGTTTCAGGAAATCGCCCAAGATACTCCATAGTTTTTTTTAAGTACCTTTTTTTGTTTGGGTCTTTAGCCTGGTATTCTCCATTAATCTGAGAAGTCACGACTTGAGAGTCACTTAAAATGATTACTTTGGTTGCTCTGACTTTTTTAGCTAACTTCAGTCCAACAATCATGGCTTCATATTCTGCTTGATTATTGGAGGCTGGAAACTCAAACTTTAAGGAGACTTTTATTTGAGTTCCTTCTTGACTAGCCAGTATTATGCATGCACCACTTCTGACTTTGTTGGAAGAACCATCCACATACAGCTCCTAGGTTGTGGAGGTCTCCTCTTGATCTCCTGCATATTCGGTCACAAAGTCAGTGAGGCATTGGCCTTTGATGGCTGTCCGAGTTTCGTACCTCAAGTCGAACTTGGATAGCTCTATAGCCCGTTGAACCATTCTTCCTGCAACATCTGTTTTCTGAAGAATTTGCTTTATGGGCTGGTTCGTCCGAACTTTTATGGTGTGAGATTGAAAATAATGTTGAAGCCTTCTAGATGCTACTATCAAGGCATATGCAAACTTTTCAAGTTTTTGATACTTTAGTTAAGGGCCTTGCAACACCTTGCTTGTGAAGTAGACAGGATGCTGTCCGACCTCGTCTTCTCGTATCAAAGCTGACATCACAGCCTTCTCTGCGACAGCTAAGTATAACACGAGTTCTTCACCCGCTTTGGCTAGGTAAGAATTAGAGGTTGGCTCAGGTACCTTTTGAACTCTTAGAATGCCTTCTCGTATTCAGGGGTCCATTCGAACTGGCATCATTTTCTTAGTAGGAAAAAAAGTGGCAAGGATCTTAATACAGATCCTACTAGAAACCTGAATAAAGCTGCAAGTTAGCCATTCAGCTCCTGAACTTCTTTTAAGCAGGTCGGGCTCTTCATTTCCAGGACCGCTCTACACTTGTCGGGGTTAGCTTCAATCCCCCTTTGTGTTAGCATGAATCCTAGGAATTTTTCGGCCTCCATTGCAAAGGTGCACTTGTCGGGATTTAATCTCATCCTGTGTGCTCTTATGGTGTCAAAGACATTCGATAGGTCGTCTAGGAGGCTGTTGTCGTCCTTGGTTTTCACTAGCATGTCGTCTACATATACCTCCATTAACTCTCCCAAATGAGGTGCAAACACCTTGTTCATCAGCCTTTGATAAGTGGCCCCTGCATTTTTTACTCCAAATAGCATGACCACATAGCAATAATTTGCTCTTGGCGTGATGAGTGATGTCTTCTCTTAGTCTGGCTTGTACATCGGGATTTGGTTATACCCCGAGTAAGTGTCCATGAATGACAAGTATTGGTACCCCGAGCTGGAGTCCACTGGGGTATCAATATTTGGTAGAGGATAAGGGTCTTTTGGACACACCTTGTTAAGGTCCGTGTAGTCGACACACATCCTCCATTTGACATTCTGTTTCTTAACCAGCACCACGTTTGCCAACCAGGCTGGGTACTTAACTTCTCTGATAAAGCCTGGTTCCAGTAGGACTTGTACTTGTCCTTCGACCACTTGAGCCCTCTTTGGTCCTAGCTTCCGCCTTCTTTGCTAGACAGGTCGAGATCCCGGATGAACAGTCAGTCTATGTGACATGAGCTCAGGATCTATCCCAGACATGTCGGAAGCTTTCCAGGCAAAGAGATCAGGATTTTCCTACAGAAGCTGTACAAGCTTCTGCTTTAGATCTGTTGCTAAATTAGCTCCTATGTTGATATTTTTTCCGACCTCTTGCCCGATTAGTGCTTCTTCGGTCCTTCCTCCGGGCTGTGGTCGTAGCTCTTTTTAAACTCGGACTCCTCCGAGCTCGATGGTGTTGACTTCTTTGCCTTTACCTCTCAGGTTAAGGCTTTCATTGTAACACTTTCTTGCCAAGTTCTGATCTCCTCTGATGGTAGCGATCCCTTCTGGTGTTGGGAACTTCATGCAGAGATGGGGGGTAGACACCACTGCTCAAAGCCGATTTAGAGTTGTTCTGCCTATTAAGGCATTATAGGCAGAAGCTACATCAACGATGATGAAGTCAATGCTTAAAGTTTTAGACTTCGTCCTCTTCCCAAAAGTAGTGTGCAGGGAGATAAAGCCTAGCGGCTTGATGGGAGGGTCTCCTAATCCAAAGAGAGTGTCAAGGTAGGCCCTTAACTTTTTCTCGTCCAATCCCAACTTATCAAATGCTGGTTTGAACAGGATGTCCACCGAATTCCCTTGGTCTACCAGAGTTCTATGCAGATGAGCGTTAGCAAGAATCATTATGATTACTACTAGGTCGTCGTGCCCAGGTACAATACCTTGTCCGTCCTCTTGGGTAAAACAAATGGTTGGAAGGTCGGGTCCTTCATTCCCGACTTGGTAAACTTCTTTCAAGTGCCTTTTTCGAGATGACTTGGTCACCCCTCCTCCTGCAAAGCCTCATGATACCATACGTATGTGTCGTTTGGAGGGTTTGTGGGGTGGACTTCTTCGTCCGTGACCTTCATCATCTCTTTTTCTCTTCCCATGATTGTCTGACCTTTCCATGAGATATATGTCTAACCGACCTTCTCTAACCAGTTTTTCTATCACATTTTTCAGGTTGTAGCAATCATTAGTGGAGTGTCCATACAACTTATGGTACTCACAATATTCATTGCGGCTTCCTCCCTTTTTGTTCTTGATTGGTCGCGGGGGAGGTAGCTTTTCAGTATGACAGATTTTCCTGTAAACGTCTACCAGGAAAACTCGTAGGGGAGTGTAGGAATGATATCTTCTGGGCCTTTCGAACCCGATTTCTTCCTCTTTTTTTTGGGCTCCCTCTCCTTTTCTTTTGGTTGGTTGGGATGCCCTAGTCGCCAGTTAGGCTCTCGTAACCTGGCGTTTTCTTCCATATTGATGTACTTTTCAGCTCGTTCTTGTGTATCGCTCAAGGAAGTCGGGTGTCTCTTTGAGATGGACTAGGAGAAGGGTCCTTCTCGGAGTCCATTAACGAGACCTATTATTACTGCTTCAGTAGGTAAATCTTGGATTTTTAAGCACGCTTCATTGAACCTTTCCATGTAGCCTCTTAGGGGTTCTCCAACCTCCTATTTTACTCTTAGCAGGCTGGGAGCGTGCTTGACTTTGTCTTTTTGAATTGAAAATCGCGCTAGGAACTTGCGCGAGAGATCATCGAAGCTGGTTACCAATCTTGGGGAAGGCCATCGAACCACTTCATGGCCGCCTTTGTTAGAGTTGTCGGAAAAGCCTTACAGCGAGTGGCGTCCGACGCGTCGGCTAAGTACATTCGACTCTTGAAATTACTGAGGTAGTGCTTCGGGTCAGTTGTCCCGTCATACAGGTCCATGTCGGGTCTCTTAAAGTTTCTGGAAACTTTAGCCCTCATGATTTCTTCGATGTTTGGGTCCTCTTCCCCTAACGGGGTGTCTTCTCGATCTCTGCGGAAATCCTTATTTCGGAGATTGGATTCCAGCTTTGAGAGCTTTTCCTCAAGCTCTCTTCGTCGCTCGACTTCTCTCCTTAAGCTTCCTTCCGCTTCACGCTGTCGTTCCAGCTCCTGTTCGAGCTGCTCTAATCGATCTTGGTGACCATGTAATAGTCCCATTAGGTCAGCAGAGTGAGGCTGCCCATCTTTTCCGAGCTGATGAACTTCAGAGAAGATCCTTTTTTATCCCTGGGTATTGGAGGGGCCTTCACCATGCTGTCCCTCCGTTCCTTGTAGGGATATTATTGCTCTATCGTTGTTGACCGCATCCTAATGCTCTTGTTCAGACTCCGATGCGGTGTGTCCATCTTCTTGTTGGTCGTCTGCCATTGTGGGTTGATCTTCCAGGTCCCCGACAACAGCGCCAATGTTCTGTGGCTTACCTAGAACCGGATGGTGGTTGGGCTGATTTCTGAGGTCCAAGCGCTAGAGGAGGGTGGTCTCCGACTTGATTTATGTCTGGGAGCCACCGTCTGAGTTGTGTATGTAAAAGAATGGGGGTGGTACCTGCAAAGACACTCTGATGTCTAAGTTAGCAAGGGGGTAAGCAGGCTTAGAATATTGGACCTAGGTTTACCTGAGTGAGACAGTGTATTTATAGAGAGGATCCAATAACCACCGTTGAGGTAGTTCCACTTCTGATGGTGGATAACCGTCCCTTTATCTTAAGGTTGTTGAGATCTCTCTTCTAGAAGTGGGTGAGAGATTTAAGGAGGCAGTTACTTACTTGGATAAGTGTTGACTGTATAGTTGGCGTGGATTCCGAATTCTTAGTGGAAGTCGGATAGTAAGTGAAGACCATCCTTTTAGATTGGACCTCTTGTCTTAATTTGGGTTTGGCTTACATTTTGGGGCAGGGTATGAACAATATTAATTTTAGACCGATTCAAAATTTAATTTATTAATTTTTTGGCTAAAATGATTTGTCCGGTCAAATTTTAATAAAAATAATATAGTTTAATCGGTTATATGTGTTAAATTTTAATTATTAAAAAATATGTTTAAAAAAAATGTTTTTAATATCTTTATATGAGTGACTCACTTATCTTAAATATATATGATACTGATATATAATTCAATTTAGTATATTTCACACTAAATACAATACAAAAATTTAATTTAACTTAATTTCTATTTTCTAATTTCAGTCCAAGCCTTCCTTCCAAACACAACTTTAGATTGAAGAATCATACATTACTTATCACAGAAGATAGCACACATAGTTTGTACTTTGTTGGGTTAACCAAAGTATTGCTACTTGCTAATAAAATTTTAAAGGAAAATGTAGTGAAGACATCGCC
>NC_029787.2:109906717-109911135 GCF_000816755.2 Arachis ipaensis
CAAAGCCTAGTCATGGCACTTGGTGGAGGCTTTCTTCATTTGTTCCAATATCATATAATAACCTATAATAATCAGAAAAGCAAAGCATTTGCGGTAAGCACAAGAGAGAAGCAAAACAAAACAAAGCTTTAAAGTTAAAAAGCATACCAACAAGGAGTCAAGGAGATGGAGCTGACCACATAAGGTATATTATTATGTTTATGATGAATAGTACCCTTAATTGCTATTCCTCTCTTAGTAATCATGATAGAATGTGAGATTCCAGTAATAGAAGTCAAATTAATCTTTTAATCCTTATGCTAGTTGTCGTACTCTTGAAGAAAAGTTTAGTATTGGCAATGCTTTCTTAAGAAATGTATGATGAATTTATTTTGCATCGTATATTAAACTCATCCATAACTCTGCGATTTTCACTTTAAGTACAACCATACACAATTTAAATATCATGCACTAACTTGAAGATTTTACCAATCCCACTAATAAAGAATTAGTGCAAATTGGGAAGTTTAGAAAGCATTTGGTCCTACCAATTGGACGGTGCCAACCCATTGTTCCCCATATATAAAAGGCCTAGTGCATATCTACCCCCATCTTCTATCTTTACACTTGTCAACTTCCTTGTTTTATAATAACTGCTTTTAACAACCTTTTTATTACTATACCATTTTGCAAATTAATTATTATGAATTTATATATAAATATAGATATTATTTAATTAATTTTTAATATGTATTTTATATTTGAATATATATTTTATAAAAATCATTGATTTTTTGTACATAGATAATGACGTTCCTTTTTTTCAACCTTTGTTTTCTCAACCTTATCTAGTCTACACATGGAGTAACGTGGCTCAATGGCCTCTCTTTCTCCCACCCTCGATAAAAATGTTGTTGAGAATTTGTCCAAAGCAGAAGAACAATAATATTCTTAAATTATCAGTGATAAGCATCAAGGACCTTGAGAGGAAAATTAAATGTGATTCTTTCTATTTTATAATCATGTATTGCTGCTGATCTGTTATCTTTTGTCTGCTTTTTTTCATGCCCCAAAATTCTGGAAGCCTAAGCTATAGAATGCATATAAATGCATGAATATGAGAGACATCCATTGCCCTTCTTCATTCCAAGTGCAATCTAGTCCACAAAGCTAATAGCTACAACCCTCAAGGATATGGAGAAAGAAGAAAATGAAGAAGATGAAGATGGATAACTGGAGCAGTTTCAGTTTGACCATGATGCTACTCTCTTTTTGAAGAGAGAAGTATGAACAAGGCAAGTCATAGGATGATGCTAAGGGAAGGCAAAGCCTTTCTTCCGGATTCAACTCATGAAGCTGCTGCACCACTCTGCTGCAGTTTCACCCTACAATCAATGTTTGAAATGTTGATTGGTATGGGGCTTTTATTTGGTGTTTTATGTTTCTCTTTTCTCCCCATTCTTTAAACTCTAATCACTTTGCATATGCTTGCTTGACTTAGAAGCCACATCTGTTCACGTGTGTGTCAAAGAAGGCAAGCAGCAGAAACAATAGGAGGTAGTGAATGATTTTATGAATAGGGATTGTGGTATTTGCCTTTGTTTTTGTTGTAAGCCATCAATAAAAGATGTAATCTATTTCTTGGGTTCATTATCCATGCTTATCTGTTTTTATCTGTCGTGGCATGCCCATGATTAAGTTTGTTATTTTATTTTATTTTCTAATGGTTCCATATTTTGTAACGTAATTTAGGCCCAGGGTATGCCAAATAGAACAAGGTTTTTAAACTTAAAATTTTACCTAAATGCATAGTTTTTAATAACTTGTAAGTAAGCATGGTTCATATTATGTATCACTAATCTGTAAGTCCATGTAAATCCGAACATAATGATACTATACAGCTGACCACGCTCCCAATATGATGTGATGGGGAAAACAATAATTAACTCATTATGCAGGGCGCACCAAATACTTACACAAACTAAAAGCCAACAATGAGGGGTAGATATTAGACAATTCAGATAGTGACACTGGGAAATAAAAATGTTCAGTTAGTGTTTCGTTATGGCATTATAAAGTGCGGTCATAAGTGCTTCTTTTTTATATTATTCTTGGTTCACCAGACCGGAATCCCAAACTCATATTTATTTAGAGGTTTGAAGTCTAAGCTATTATTTGCATGAAATCTAAGAATGTTAAGTGTTAGTAGTCTCTATCTTTGTATCCTTTTTTCAACAAATGAAGTTGCACTTACAGTTGCATAACCAAATACATTACAATGGAAACGAATCTGACCAATCAAATATTCACTGGCAAGACCATAAGAACTCCTCAGATGAAAGGATAAACATATCTTCATTTTTTACCGTGGGAAAATGTATTCTGGGCAAAGTATAGTAGAAAAATGTCATTGTTACATTTCCTCTGATCTGAAAAAAGAATAATTTGATAACTTTATCTAATCATATACCACAGTAAACTATATGATAAGAATAAAAGATCATATTGCCATACCTCATATAAGGCAACAAACAAAGCCTTAGTTCAGATAAGCATGGGGAAAAACTTTCTGACTACAAAATCGTGTTTTAATATTATCCTCACAAGAATGGCTATATATGTAATAATGCCTAAGGATTAGTGTATATCTCTTATCAATTTCGTCACCATCAACCATCTAAAGGTTCCCTATAATACTTTGATATTAGCTCAATTGTCTAGGCAATATAACTAACAACTCTACTCAAGATCCAGACTCTTCTTCATACTTTCATAAACCATATAAGTAATGCTTGCAGCAGGCACAACTTTGAGGAGATTTGGAATAAGTCCCTTGTAGAAGCCTCGGAAGCCTTCATCCTTGAGGGTTTTCCAAAATACATCAGACATTCCCTTGTATGCTGTGGAACTGTTGGAACGTTGTGCCTGCAGTCTGAGATGCATGATCATGTAATGTCAGCAAGGAGCATACAAAGAAAAAATGAAAACAATAAATCTTGTTTTCTATTTTATTTCCTGCTTTCAGTTTTTCTTCACAAAGTTATAAAAACGAACAACAACAAAAATGAAAACTGATACCTCGTACGAATAACCTGCAAGGGATAGACACAAGTAGCCCCAAGAGCTCCTGAAATTGTCCCACATCCCAGTTGTACTAGAGGACCAGGCTCTATGAAAGGGAAAAGACAATAAAAAGCTTTAAATTATCATTTAAATAGTTACATCTGGTATATAGAACAAAGCATAATAATTTGCAAGTTCAGAAGTTAATGCAGCTGTAATATCATACCACTATCAACAAGAATATATCTCTTGGATATCTCTTTCAAGGTGTCATAAGCAGTGAGATCAATGCCCGCATAAGGAATCATCCCAAGAAGGGATGGAACAAGACCTCTGTAGAAAGCCCGAGGTCCCTCTTGAACCCAAATATCCCTTGTAAGTGTTCCCAGCTTCGGAACCCTTCCGCCTTCAGAAGCACAAGTCTGCAACCTAGTTTTGACAAGATCCATGGGATAGATAGCCATCTGTGCAATTGCACCGGCAGTACCACCTGCCAGAAGTCTTCCAGCTGTACCAATATCTGACTTGTTCTCGTTGCCGTTACTTATTACATTTTTCAGCATCTCATAAGCATAGAACTTGATGGCACTTTCTGGTGCTACCTTCACAACATTCAATCCATTACCTCTGAAAAACCCTAGCCAACCATCTTGTTTCCATATCTTCATTATTGCAGGCATAATTGAAGCACGTCCAGTCTCAATTTGTAAGACCACCTTCAGGCGATCAAGAGGAGCAGTTGCTGTGCGAGAAGCAGCTCCCGCTATCCCCCCAGCAATGAAATATTTGCTCCTATGCACGTGCTTGCTAATGCCTTCGGGAATGACTGCTTGTTCTCCAATGTCAACAAGGCAAACCCTTTCCCAATGCTGGTATATGTTTTCGATGGTAGCTTCATGAGGATAAAGTAGAAGAAAGTCTCTCCATTCTTCAAAAGTGATAATCCCATTATTATCCTTATCGACATGCTCCACAAAGCGAGCAAGCTCCTCCTCATCCAGTTCAATACCTGCAACATGGAAGCTGCGTAGGCTTATGATAAACACTACGAGAGAACAATAGAACAAAAGGGTGGTAAATGCTCCCACAAAAGGCACAAAGGAATGCCACCCTGGAAACTTGTAAAAATTATAAAGACCTAGTAGATTCTCCAATGGAAAAAGTGAACCAGTCTCCATTAATCCCAAGCACTATTCAAACCTAAAATTATTGCCAAATTTCTTCATTAGAAATATTGTATAACCAACACAGGATTACGCTCTAAAATAAGACAAATTCATAAGGGTTCACCAGCGAAGATATCTACACTTCCCACATGCCCGGTCAAGTGAGTGATCCATTCCCTCACCTAATTACATCCTTTTACCAACTCTAAG
>NC_029787.2:109911291-109917965 GCF_000816755.2 Arachis ipaensis
CCCAAAAACAAAAAACAAAATAAAGAAAAACTCCTTGTCAGTTGTCACAATCGCATAATCCACCTATCCAATTACAGCAACTCTAAACTTCCAGTACTAAACAAGCTTTCAAAGACAGTGCAGAGTTTAATTTAGTGTCATGAAAATGTCAACTTGCATTGGCCCAGACCCAGAAAAGGAAAACGGTAACCAACAGTAGGCAACAACAAGAACACACTTAATTACATCACTAGCAAAAGTACTAATAAGGAGAGAGCATAAGAAACTTAAGTAAGAAAATCAAAATGAGAGGCTAAGAATAAGTACCAGCCTTAACAAGTGCATCCCAGAGCTCTTCAGGGAGAATGCAGCCATTGTGCTCAACATCAATGGCCTGGAAAATTCGATAAAGCTCCAACTCCTTGTCATCCATGTAACGCCTGAAATCATGGTAATCGATCCTTCCATCCTTATCAGCATCGCAAACCTTGAAGAGGTCCTTGGCGTACTTGTACTCCGGCGGTATCTGAAGTGCCGACAAACCCGCCTCAATCTGCGCATAATCCAAGTAACCATTGTTAGCGCCATCGAAGAAATTGAAGAGGCTCCGAATCCGAAGATCCCTCTCTTCCTTCGTCTCGCGCAGTGCCAGAAGCACGTGATCCATTGATACCGGACCCTGTTTCTTTGCCGGGTTGGAACCGCCGTGAGCCGCCGTGGATTTCGCCTTCGGAAAACCCACGTGCTCCATGTCTATGGCTTGTCCTGCCCCAGACATGACCTTTTTTCTGATTTTCTTTTTTCGGGTTGAATTTTTCAAGACCGATGGGAGACCCAATTGAGCATTTGAGTTTGGAAGTGGAGAAAGATTCCAACTTTGGGTTCAGATCTGAAGTAGAACTTTGTTGGGTTTGATGGGTCAAAATCTGGTAGTCGTAAAAGACCAACCGAAAGAGAAATAAGGGATTTGAATTGAATAGAAAGGTCAAACGATATAAAGAATAAAAAATAATTAAAAAAGAAGAAGAAGCTAATAGTGAAGAAGAAGAAGAAGAAGAAGAAGAAGGAGGAGGAGGAGGAGAAAACGGAAGGTACCTGATGAATGAAATTGAAGCTGAATTTGGCGATGACGGTTTCAAGTTATGCATCGAAGACTAATATCGTCGTCGTCATCAATTTTTTATTATGTACGTGGTGGTTTGTGTGTGTGAAATAAGGAGAATGCGTTATGCGTTGGTAACTAAGGAATTAATATTTTGAAATGAAATCAGAATAATTAAAAAGGAAGTGTGGCGTTTAGGAGTGAGTTGTCCGATAAGGAAATAAAGCCAAGTTGAATTTGTGAAATAAATAATTGTAATATGATATATGATATATCATATATGGGTCTTTGATAATGGGGTTGGGGGTTGATGATGGAGCTAGCTAGAGAGAATGAGAGGGGGATATTGTTGGATATTCCTCTCCAACTATCTGGACTACTATTTTCTCCCAAATCTTTTTCAACTTTTAGCTATTACTTTTTTTTAACTACAATTCCCTTTCTTATCTTTTCTTTAATTATTATTTTTTTTGGTAAGTTTGAACCATTGATCTCTGAATCTCCAAAAATAGGATGCAACCCGACTTCTAAATTAGTAGCATTCGAATCAAACTACATAATTGTTTTGTAATCATCGTATTTCAAACTTTTGAATAGTTCCTTCAAGTCAAAGAAGTTGATAAGGTCCAAATCCATCTTTGGAAACCTCTCAACTAACTCATCCCGGTAACTCAACTCTCCTTGTTTGTTTGTCACAAAATTTTTTCATGGTCAAACACAGAAACAACAAATTTTTCCATCTGCTAAGTAGAAACACAATCATCATTTGAATATACTGAGACAACAGTTAACTAAAGAATTAGGAACATGTTTGTCTTTTTTTTATTATGACATAAATAATACTAAAAGTGATACTAGTTTTTGGGATTTTTTTCGTTTATAAAATAAAATAATTAATTACTTTTTTAGAAAAAAAAATTTTTAATTTTATTTTTAAGGATACGATTATTTTTTTGGGGATTAGAGCAAGTTCGCCGCACTCCGGTTGAGTTCAGAAATAAAAGTAGGTCTATTAAAGAGAAAGATCAGGTAGCTACAATTTCTCTGTTTACTTTCTTTCTCACTATTAACATTGTCGCTACGATGTCAGGAAATCCATTATTATCCATTCATTACGATGGTGAAATAGTGGATGATGAAGAAGGTTCAATTGTCTTTAGATTGGGTCAACCGATAATTATCTATATGACAGCGGAAGTCAACAGTTTAACAGTTTTGAAGAATGTAATATTGCATTCCGTTGAATAGCAGAAATCTAAAAGGGTGAAAAAAATTTACTACAAATATCCGACCGAGTTAGATGACAATTTGTTTTATAAAAGGTATATTATAGTTGTGTTGTCTTTGTCTCTGTTACTACTATATTTATCAAACCATCGTTGTGAGCGATATTTCTATTGTTTTGAATTAGGTACCGGTTGCACGACGACGAGGACGTACGGCTTATAAGGTCGTGGCACAACCGATGGACCAATATTCATCTGTTGGAATTATACGTGTTTCTTGTTGACTTTGGTGGCCGAGGATCATCTGCAGATACTGTCGATGATAGTCCGACGGGTGGAGTTGTAAGACGAACTATCAGAAGGACGATGGTGGATCTAAATATGCCACTCGAGGGTAGTCAGGAGGGATCTAATGTTGAAGTTCGTAATGTTGACTTAATGGATGACGGGCTTGAAAGTCATGATGGTTCTGCCATCAGAGATCCGATGATGGAGCAGTATGAAGTCAACCCCGATGATGGAGACGACGTTGACGAAGAACCACCCGAAATCCTTGATGATGGTGAGGAGAAAGAGGAGATGAACTACTACGGTGACACACAGATCGCTTTGACACAGCCTGCCATTTCTCGACCATATGATCGGCCGGATCATTTCACGAGGTTGAATCTCAATGCAATGACTTCGGATTGGTCGTTTACCCAAGGAGGTCCTAAAGAAGACCCAAGCAACGAGTTTGAGGTTGGGCAACAATTTGGGAACAAGAAAGAAATCATGTTGGCAGTTAAGCAGTACAGCATAAGGAGGGTTGCGGAGTACAAAATAGTAGAGAGTGACCATTGGAGGTACCGTCTGGTGCGCAAGATCCGAGGCGCCTACCAAAACGGAAAAACAAAATTAATGAAAAAAAAAGGTACCATGAAGAAATATAATAGCAAGTTCAATTTTAATTCAATACAATAAAATAAAATAAAAAGTTAAAAAATCATACCACTCGATCAAGCCTCTCGACAAGGTGCTCAGCGTGATCCAATCTATACATCTCATGTTCATAACCCAATAACTGCTGCTCTATCGAAACACAATCTACTAAAATAAAATCACATACTAGATTACTAAAAAAATAAACTAAATGAAAAATAGCTTATAATCCTACTAATTTTAAGTTTACCTTATTTAACTGACGTCGTCATGTAACTAATTAATTTATAACTAACTCAACTCTAAATTTTATTGCTCACGCTTCTTTCTTATCTAAGTTAACCTAATTAATTATTCCACTGATTACCTTCTAATCCACAACGCAAGCTAATAACTCTGACTAAATTAACTAATAATATACTTTCTTATATTCATTAACATGTTTATAGCCAATAAACAGTAACTAAACTAAAAAATGGTGACATAAAATAAGCTACCTAACATAACAACACTTAAAAGTATGTCTAACTAACTAACATGTAAACAGTAAGTCTGTTATTCTAACCAACAAACAATCTATGCCTAACAATTTCATCTAACATGTAAACAGTAAATCAAATAATTCTAATTAAGATAAAAAAAATAGATTATTAGTTACTAACCTGGAACTGAGAAAATCGCCCACACGTCGAAAAGACAGAAAGGAGTAACATAAAAAAATTTGGAAGGGAGAATAAAGAAGGAAAGGGACAAACTAAAATAGTCCCACCAGTTTATATAGTCTGCCGAACTCATCATAGAGTTCGCGCGGGGGTGCGGCGAACTTGCTCTAATTTCCAAAAAAAAAAAATCATATCCATGAAAATATAGCTGGAAAATCTTTTTTGGAAAAATAATTAATTATTTTATTTTATAAACGAAAAAAATCCCTTATGAGTGAGTAGCGAGATATGTTGGGATTAATAAAAGATTTAATAAAGCTAGTCGTTCAAAAATTTTTTGAAACAAATCACCAATATAGTCATTGCGCACTTCTTTTTTCTCTTTCGTTATCTTTTTTCTGTGGCCTATTTTTTTTTTGTAATGTCGTTGTTACTGTTACTACCATTGTCGTTATCGTCGTCTTTGTCATTATCATTGTTATCATCGTCGTTCTTGCTACTACCACCTTTTTTTTATCTTTTTTTTGTTCTCATTCTCCTTCATTATGATTATCATCATTATCACCATCTTCTTTTTCTTCTTCTTTTATATATGTTTAACAAAGATATTGGATACAAAATTCTAATACAAAGCACACAAATTTAGGTGTACAATACAAAAAAAAGTGATGCATAGCAAAAAAATTGTTGTGCTATATTAAATAAATTTTTATACTATGTACAAAAATTTCTATGCTATATCTATAATTTTATGTATTATGTGTAATGTAAATCCCAAAACTTTTGAAAAGTCTTATTATGATCAAATCTCAAATCATACGGTTATTTATAGCCTTAATTTCGAAAATCATTTTATTAAAGATAATTAAGGCAAGTTTTGGTTTATGGGTTTTGAGATAAGTTATGATTATTATCCAATTTCACAATTATTGGATTATTTTCTATATTCAGAGTATGAAGTTGGTAGTTGTGAAATAATAAGGATTTCTATATGATTTGAATTAAATAACTAATATTTTTAATATTAATACTGCTACTTTTGAAAATAAAGGATTTAATTATATTACTCCTAATTATTTGATTTGGATATTTTATTGAAAATAATTTGTGAAATTGGTGAGCAAATAGTATTTTCTATACATAATTAGTGTTGGATTTAAATTGGGTTTCAATTACTATATTACCCTTACTTTTATTTGAAATTACAAAAGTAACCCTAATCCTAATTTTTGAAAATGAAACCCTAACCCTGAAAACCCTAACCCGGCACGTTTCCCCCACAACCCAACATCTGCAGCCTCTCTTTCCCAATCAACGCGCACAGCTTCCCTCACCCAGCAGCAAGCAATACACTTCCCCCCTTTTCTCCAACAGAATGCAACACATATACAAAACTATGAAAGAAATATGAAACAGAAGGGGGAGTGGGGTGAGGAATCCACGGAGAAGGAAGGAAGAGGGGAAGGGGGAGAGCGTCGCCGCCGCGCCGCCACCGGCTCGTCTAGCTGCCGCCGTCATCCTCGCAGGCATGAAGGAAGCCCCTTGCTGCCATTGCTACCCGTGATACCCGTGAACCGCGCCCTTCAGCCGCTGTCTGTGAAGCCTGGGTCACCGTTCTGCCTCGCCATCGCCACTGAAGCTGCACCCAGCCCAGCCGCGCCGCCGTCCCTGCGCCGTCGCAGAGCAGATCTGAGGCGAGGGAGAGGACCGCGATGGGGGAAGAGTCACGCCACCCAGTCGCTGGCCTGCTCGCCGCCAGCATCCCCGGTGTTGTCGCGAGGAAAAGAGAGAGAGCCCCGCCGGAGGAGAACCGTTGCGGAGGTGTCCCTGCCACTGCGCCCAGCTGCTGTTGGGAGCCTTGTCGCCGCTCATGGGGGTGCGCCGGTAAGCCTCTGCCGCTGGAAAACACCACTGTCGTCACCGGAAGGCTTTGTCGGTAAGGATTTTTAAGCTGGTTCTCCTTTTCTATTGAGCTTCTTGGAATTTCATTGTCGCTACATGTTGTTCAGGTCCCTGCTGCCGCTTGAGGTGGCTGCCGGGCTGCCGCCGAACCGGTTCAGAGACCGTCGCTATTCGGTTCAGCCATTCTCCCTCGGTCTTGGTAAGCGTTTTGGTTCGAGGAGCCTTTTGTCGCTGTTCTGATAATTTCGGCTAAGGCGTTGTAGCGTTATTTGTCACAGGGTTGTATATCGATGCTTGCGTGTCGTGCTCGGAGTTCGCGGCTGCTTCGTTTCGCTAGTTCAGTAAGTATTTATGTTTCGGAAAGCCTCGAGTTAGTATTCTGTGGTGTTTAGTTAATGAATATGAGTTTTGATAACGTGGGGTCGAGTCCTGATCACTATGTGTTGCGATTAGAGTCGTGGCTGCTGAGAAAGCAAGTGGAACTGAGTTGTTGGTTGCCGTCAATTCGGGTTGAGGCGGAAAGGACTCAGTGAGGTGTTTGGGCTATAGTTTCGCGTGTCGAGGTAGGGGCGCTTTCTAAAAACTATAGTTTATTATTGGAATTATTACATATGGGTACTGATGTGAGATATAGTGTATTTGGTGATTGTATCTGCCTTATGTATTATTTGATTGCCTCGAATGACTATGGATGTTGGTTTGGCTGAATTGTTGTGTGGCTTGTGAAATGTAATGTTTGAAGTTGATTCTTTAAAGATTTGAAATGATTTTAATCCGTTGAGGATTGGTTTAAATTGAGTCAATTATTTTGATGATGTGAAAGATAGAATACTCTTGAAATTCAGCCTGGGTTGCTTTAATTGATTTGGTTTTGAGTTTTGA
>NC_029787.2:109918636-109932774 GCF_000816755.2 Arachis ipaensis
TTGCTTTTGAATTGATTTCTGGTTTTGAGCTGTTGAAAAGGAATGAGAAACGGTTTAGTTGGGACCCGAACCGGATGGCAAGAGTCCAAGCTTTAGGGGAGGTGCTGCCGAAATTTCTATAAAAAAATCTGAGTCTTTATTTAAATGTTGTCTGGCAAATGATGAGTTAAAGACTTCTACTATTTTATTTGAATTATCAAGAAAAGGATGATTCATGCTTTCGAAATGAGTTAGTAAAGAGGAAATTGTGATTTAGTCTTGCTTCTTAAGAAAGGCATTGTATCTCTTTCAGGAGAAAGTTAATTAGGTGAAACTTATGTTTTAAAGCTGTTTTAAATGTGACAAGGGTAATGCCTTTGAATTTGACTTGAGGGTTTCAATTAGAGGAGTTTCAATGACTTTGAAAGAACCTAAATGTCTATTGACAAGTTTCATTTTGAAATGTTTTGAGAAAGGTTTTAAGTACTCTTTGAATTCTGAATTCTTGCAAGACTAAGGCAATTTTGAACAGTTGAAATGCTTTAGAATTTATCATGGGGGTTGAAGTTGGTTTTGCCTAAGTAAAGGAAACGGCTTTGAAAGAAGTAAATGATTACGTGACTCGGTTTGGCTTAGATCTTATTTTATTACTCAAATCGGAAAGCCAAGGTTTTAATGATTTTAAATGAATTTGGCGAAATGAGTTATGCTATTCTCCCCTAAGGACTTGGGACTCTGCCGAGAAACTTTTGTTACAAAGATCCCATTGTTGGATGGGTGATTTTGAATGTTTCAAAAGGAATCTTTAACTTTCCATGGTTTTGGAAGTTTTGGAAAGAGGAAGCCGAGAGTGGCTTGTTTTAAAAAGGGAATTTTTCTTGAGTAAAAGTGGCTTATGAGCCTGAGATAATTTGAGAAATGAGATCTTTAAAGCCAAGGCTGAAAAGAGTTGAAACTTGATTTCAAAGTGAAATGAATTGAGAAAATGATTTATGGCTTAAATGCCGATTTCATGAATTTGATGATTTTGAATGTGGAAGTGCTGTTTTGTTGAGAGTCGGAATGGCTGTGTATGATTATACATATTGATTGGTTCTGGATTGAACCATGAGCTGGAATGGCTGTGTATGATATGAATATTGGCTGGTTCTGGACTGAACCGTGAGCCGGATAGCTGAGATGGATGTTGATCCATGGATGAGATTGAATGCATGTATATGCTGAATCATTGATAAATGTGAATGTTGCACTTCCACTATCGGAGATGAGAGTTTCCCTGGGAGGAAGCAGTGGCTAGCCACCACGTGCTCCAGGTTGAGACTCGAAGCTCTTTTGACCCTATGTCGTAAGTGTGGCCGGGCACTGTGAAAGGCCCGGATGAGCTCGCCCCCGTGAATATACACCAGTGAGGGTGTTGGATATGGATCATGATTATGATCAAGTTTATATTGAGTATAACTCGAGTTGGGGATGCGCGACAGAGGGACAGTCCAATGGTTAGCTACCAGGACATGTCGGGTTGGCTCTATAACCGACAGATGATATCATCAGCCACTAGGGACAGGCATGCATCATATGCATCTATGTGACATTGTTTGGGTGTGCATATTATACTTGGTTTGCCTATGTGAATAATTGCTAATTGTTCTACTTGCAATAACTGTTTGTTTGTGCTTGCATCTTCCTATTTGTGTTTGCTACTGGGACTCTGTTGGACTGTGGTGATTGGTTGATGGTTGGATTGTTTGGGCCTAGGGCCGTGGTTGAAATGAGATGAACCGATGGTTGCTTTCGGTTTTGTGTTTCTGGTTTGGAATAAAATATGAAAGGCTGTTTTGGTTCAGCATAGATAAACTGTTTTGAAAGGCTTTTGAGTTTTTGAGAATTGAACGGTTCTTCTTTCAGAAAAGATTTTTAGACTTTACTTTTACTGTAAACCGTTGTTTTTGAAAAGGAGGCATAAGACGGTTATTAATCACTAGTACGGTTTATCTTCACGTATCCTATTACAGTAATTCCCAAAAACCCTCTACTGAGAACCCTTTCGAGGATGATGTTCTCACCCCCCTACATTTTTCCCCTTTCAGGATATGGGCGCAGAAGTTACGAAGAGCTTATTTAATTGTTGTTGTGATGCTCTGTATTGTTTTAGTTATGGCCTATTGTACCCTCGCCTTTATCTTGATATAATCTGTAAAAGGGATAGGAATTGTGTTGGTTAATGTCTGTAATATTATATATGTATATATATATGGATGTATTCTTTATGAGTTTCTGTAAGTTGTATGGTATGTATGGATGTACGCTGTATAGCGAAAGTATTTTTGGGAACAGTATTGCAATTTAAAGTTTTAAACAGGCTCATATTTTAGTATTAAATAATATAAGTGTCGTTGTAATGTCCGAACTATCAGAGTCGCGCAGCCGGAAGCGTGAGTTTTGGTAGTTAGGGTGTTACATGTAAAATTTTCTATGTGTAAAAATTGATGTATTCTATAATAAAATTTAGGTATTCTATCATAAAATTTTTATACTAAAAAAGTATAAAAATAAAATATCACATAATAAACGCGGGTGCGATATTTTTTTCTCTACACTCATACTGACTTGATTTTTAAAATCTCTTACACATGTAATATGGCGATGAAAAGTTACATATTTTCATCAAGTTTAAAGTGGTAAATTTTTTTTAAATAGTTTTAAATTTAAATTTTAGATAAAAATAAATTAGTGTAAACAAAAATATCTTTTTTTTTTAATATAAAAAATGTATTTTCATATTAAAGAAAAAGACGAAAAAAATAAATACAATAAAGATCATATAAAAGACAGAAGACATCGAAAAATACAACAAGAAAATAAATGCAATAAAGATCATATAAAAGATAGAAGGTATCAAAACATACAACTAAAAAATACAATGAAAAAGACGAGAAAGACAAAAACGACAACACGATATCTCGCTTCACTCTTTTAGCTTTTTTCGTTACATCTGATATGTTTTTTTTTTTACTACTTTTTATATGATTTTTTTATTTTTAATTTGTATGTTGTCTGAATTTAAATTTTGAATGTTTCACAATATTTTTTAATGTTTCTTTTTAGGAAAATTTTAAATTTTTGTCCTGTTTTAATTCTCGAATGTTCATTTAAATAGTTAGTTTTTGTTTAGATGACATGTTGATGTTACGAAGAATAGAAAAACTCACTTTTTCTATCAGTCACGAATCATGTTGTTCAACAAAACTTACACCGACACTTTGATACTAAATTGAAAAGTGTTTAAGTATGTTTACTGTAATCCTACTTAGCCTTTTTTGGTTGATCCCTTCTTTTATATAATCTAGTATCATTATCGAGATAACAACTAATGTATTTAGTAAGATAATAGTTTGGTTAGTTAATAAGTTTCATACTTGGTTGTTATGTATAAATCATAAAGCTTTATTTAGTTATTCCTTTTATAAAGGGATGTATTAATATATTTTTTTTGTCATAGGTCAGGTCCACAAAGTGACAAAAACAGACCTGACCTGGAGATAGCCTATTTCCAATATACTCTATCTGCAACCTGGTTCACCATCCACTCCGGAGATACTGTACATAGCTCCATTGTTGCCGGTAGAGCAATCTGACTCCACCATGTCACCATCGTCTCGAATGTTTGTTGCTTCGTCAATTCCATCGAGTTCGCCTAAAGAGTCGCTGCCATCTCCTTTTGCAACCTCCAAAAAATACAGCCTCTAGATTCAGTTCACCAGGTTTCCTCCTTCGATCTCCATGAATGCGTTGCAACGGAGTCCCCTGAACCGCACATCACCAGGATGCTGTCATGCTCACCTCCATCAATGACTCCCTACATCGATACTCATCGTCATCACCCTCTCGAGCAGTTGATTCTTGTCTGGCTGGGAGACGGTATCCTCTGCCAGCAACCCCCTCCGCCGATACCAAATTCATTCATTGCACTTCTAATTGCTGGTTGCTTGGATGATCGGAGGATGTTGCTCCTTTCCTCTCCTACCCCCGGCTCAATGTCCTCATTCTGTCATCTTGTGTGTGTCGTTGAGTTCAGCTGAACCCTTTTCGCTTTCGTTCTTGTGATTCTTGGTACTTCTAGAGGTAGTTGCAAGCTCTGTCCTGAGATCAATCTCCTAGTCAGTGACGCTTTCGCTGCTGAGTGAGCAAGCTTATTACCTTCTCTTGGCACCCATGTGAACTCACATCCATCAATTTCTTCAGCCCTTTCTTTGTTGTCTATCAATATGTGCTCAATTTTTTCTAGCTTACCATTTGATTTTTAGGGTTTGAATTAAGTTTAAATGATCTTATTTGACATCTCTAAATTTCTTGCTAAAACTATGGCATTCCTAATTGCAATTGCTTCTGTTGTTAAGCTAGAAATCACTTTGATCTAGCAAAGAATTGTTTCCTGTAGTAAGTTCTTCCACACCCACGATGACCCTTTTTTATTTTTTGCCTCCCAGAAGTTTGTATTGGAAAAATATAATGCTTTTAGTATCTTTACCCATAGTACATTCGGATTCTTCATTTTTCTCTAAGCCTGTTTTGCGAAGTAGGCCAGATTTTGACATTGAAAATTCTTGAACCCAAGTCGTCCTTGCCATTTTGCTACTACTTATTTTGTAGATGTTTTATTGGATCTACATTTAACAAAGCATCAATCTATTTCTAATACTACACAGGTCCAAACACAAAAAGATATTATATATGAATAATTAGTATGAACAACTTGATAATTTCCTATATGTACTAGCTTCTTATCTTTTACTCTTCTAGAATATTTCAGTTACAATGACTCACCATTTGTGAGATGCTTTTTCATGTGATTTTATCTTTTGATGGATTTGTTTAGATTCTTTTAGATTTTATTGTGCTGAGTTGTTGTATCTTTTGCCTTTTAAACATGTGTGTGTGTGTATGTTTGTGTGTGTATTGCTTATGATTGTGGTTGAATAATAACACACAATAGCAAACTACAAAAATTTCTTTGTTTTTTATTTTGTTCTTATGGTATCAGAGCTCATCAAGAACTCTACTGATATCCATCATGGTAAAAACCTCTAATCCAAATAATCATTGCTTATGATTGTGGTTGAATAATAATAACACACAATAGCAAATTATAGAAAATTCTTTGTCTTTTATTTTCTTCTTATGGTGTCAAAGCTCATCCATAACTCTGCTGATATCCATCATGAAAAAAACCTCTAATCCAAATAATCATTGCTTATGATTGTGGTTGAATAATAATACACAATAGCAAATTACAAAAACTTCTCCGTCTTTTATTTTCTTCTTATGGTATCAGAGCTCATCCAGAACTCTGCTGATATCCATCATGGTAAAAATCTCTAATCCAAATAATCAAACACCATCTACACCCACAGGCACCCTAGCACAATTTATCACCTTTGATGTCACCCAAAATTCTTCAAGTCCCTTCTATATTCATCCCAATGAAAGTCCTACCACTATCTTAGTTATCCCAGTTCTTAGTGGTAACAATTATCAGTCTTTTTCTAGAGGTTTTCAGTTAGCCATCATCACTAAAACCAAACTCTTGTTTCTCATTGGTTCAATTCCTAAGCCTGATGTTATTGACCCCTTACATTCTTAATAGGAAAGATGCAATACTCTTATTCTCTCATGGCTTCAACATTTTTTTGTCAAATTTCATTGCTCAAATTGTCATTTTCTTCAATAATGCTGATGCTGTGTAGTCCGATTTACACGGGCAATTTTTACAATGTGACATGCTTTGTGTTGCTGAGTTCCAAGAGGATATTTATGCTCTCAAATAGGGTTCTTTATCTGTCACATATTTTTTTACCTTACTTAAATCTCTTTCGGCTTAGCTAAGCAATTATCACCCTCTCCCTTGATGTTCTTGACCTATACAGAACTACAATGATCAAGATTTTATTATTCAATTTTAAAAGACTTGGATGAACGCTTCAACATTCTTCGGTCTCAAATTTTGCTTCTTGACCCTTTTTCATATTTCAATTATGTGTTTTCTTTGGTGCTACAGCATGAACGACAGTTTCAGGTTGCTATTGGCATCCTCAATGATCTTGGTGCTTTGATTAATATTACACCCACACAAGCTGGTCATCGTCCTTCTTTAGGACGAGGACGCAGTGGTTGTAGCTCTTTCAATGGCGGATGCAGCAATCTCGACATGTTGGGCAGTTATTGTAGTCACTCCAGTCACACAGTCAACGTGTGTTATGGAAAGCACGACTATCCTCTGGGGCATCCGCGCTACTCGAGTCATCCTCGTTTTCACAACCGTGGTAGCACTGTCAACAACATCGCCATCACTTCTCCTTCTAACTCCTGGCATGATGTTGATTATGGGAAGAAAAAGGGGAACACTTCAAGAACTTAGGCTTATTTTTAGCCCAACCTAATGCCAAAGACTTACGGCTCTCTTGAAAAATGTTCATTCTTAAACATTAGTGGATTCTTCTCCATCCTCTTCTAATCATGATTCTAAGATTGAGCCTTCTAAGCTCAATAATAGTACCCCTTTAACAAACACATATCATGCATTTTTTTTTTCTTTCAATTTCACTGATTTATTATCCCCACAAGTATTTTTTATTACTTCTTCTCTTAGTGGCTCTTGGATTATTGATTCTAGAGCAACTGATCACATTACCTTCTCGTTACAACACTGTCACATTTATCATAAAATCATTCTAATACCTGTATATTTTCCTAATGGCACACTCTTATTTGCTCATCTTGCTAGCACTATTATACTTTTAGATCATATAATTCTTCATAATGTCTTGTATATACTTTAATTTACTTTTAATATTGGATAAAGTATACTTTTTGTCCCTAAAGTTTGGCAAAAATTTCAAAAATATCCCTAAGTTTTATTTTGTTTCAATTTTGTCCCAAAAATTTTTGATTTGCATCAAATATATCCTCGAAGGCTAAATTTTCAAAAAAATTTAAGACCAATCTAACAATAATGCATGAAAATTATACTTGATTTGCTTGTATTGAGGGTTGTTCTTAGGAAATTGTTGTTGAATTGGTCTTAAATTTTTTGAAAAATTAGCCGTCAAGGGTATATTTGATGTAAATCGAAAATTTTTGGGACAAAATTGAAACAAAATAAAACTTAGGGGTATTTTTGAAACTTTTGTCAAACTTCAAGGTTAAAAAATATACTTTACCCTTTAATATTTTATCTATTTCTAAACTTATATCTATTCTTCCTTGTTATCTAATATTTCATGATGATTTTTGCACTTTACAGGACATTAAATCGTTAAACAACTGATTTGGCTAAGTTGAAGGAGGGATTGTACCAGCTTTTGGAAAAGCTACACCATACCCAATTTTTCATATGCTCATTCACATTCACCCTTCTCCACCTTTAGGTCCGTGAATAATTCCATCACCATAACTCTCAATAACATTTGACATTTTTGTTTAGCACACTTGTCTAGCGGATGCTTGAATGATATGCGTGCACAATCCTCTTTTATTACTTGTCATGATGTAAATACATGTGACATTTATCAATTAGCAAAACAAAGAAACTACTTTTTTTCTCTTAATACTATTATTGCATCTCAAAAATTTGAATTAATATACGTTGATATTTGGGATTTTTTTCTAAAGAATCTATTTATGGGCATAAATATTTTCTTACTATTGTGAATGATTTTACTCGGTATACATGGGTGACTCTTTTAAAAACCAAAGCAACTATAGGGTCAAGCAATTAAACTTTTATTTGTATGGTAAAGATCCAATTTAAACCGGACCGGTCATTAAACCGTTCGAGTAACTGGTTCAATGGTTCAATGGTTAATTGGGGTCGAACTGTTGTTGAACCAGTTTAATTAAAAGGCCAGGAATTTGGTTTCAGAAGAGTGATCTTAGCAATAGACAGTCTCAGCGCATACAAGTTGTCTCTCAAATGTTGATACAAAACATCATCAGAACAAGTCTTAAGACACAAAATGCAGAAAAAAATGTTCTTCTTCTTTCCAAGCTTACGTAGGGATGCCCTTGACCTCTAACATTTCCTCCAAAAGCAACCAAATCCAAGATTCAACACTGCAGACTTCAAGAACCACCACAAACACTCAGATACAATGAGAATTGCTCTGAATTACAAAAAACGCATGCTTCTAACGCTACTTCCAAATCAAGATTCCACAAAAACTCATGCTAGCTCAGCTCCAAATCCTAGGGATTCCAATTTCCACAACAGCAAGAAAGAAAAGATTTCTCATACTGACAATAGTAGGAATTCAAAAATTGAACTCTGCATTAAGAAAAAATAAACAAGCAGATGAGCAGAAACCAGTACCTGGTAGACAGATCGATCGAGTAATGGGTGAATGGGAAGGAGAGGTAGATCTCAGATCTGGCCGTTGTGATAATGCTGGGTCTCAGATCGAGGGAGCTGTAAACTTGTTGGCTATTGCTACTAATTAGAAAGTCGAATCAGAAAAGAACGACCAGGTTAGAGTCGAGGAGTTTACAGCCGACGACATTGAAGAAGCATGCACCGACACTCGCCGCGAAGAATGGAGAGGCAAGCAGAGAGGTGATTTGAGCGGCGATCCGGCGACAGAGACGAAATAAACAGACCGGAGACAGAGGGATGTGGGTGGGGTGATCGATGCTGGTTGCGTCAACGAGGAGAGGAGGAGCCGAGGAGTGCTTACCGTAGAGGTGAGCCGACAAGATGAGCAGAGGCCGGATACTGAAGAGGCGAGACGACAAGATGAGCGACGTGCGACGGTAAAGTGGGCAACGCGAGCGACGACGATGTTCCACGATGAGGAGAAGAGGGTGAGAAGTAGCTGTTGGTGGGGGTTGCTCTTGTTTGAGTCCTCTGATAGGGTTTAGGTTGTGTGAATTGTGAAAGTGAAGGGAGAGAGAGCCTTCTGTACTGCCCGTATGGGTTTTCTTTTTTTTTTTTTTGCGTAAAAAACGACGTCGTTTCAAGCAACAATAAAAAACCAGAACCTTTAAAAATCCGGCCGGTTTGGCCGGTTCACCGATTAACCACTGGTTCGACCAGTTTTTTCACCGATTTTTTGCAAAACGATTTTGGATGTCAACCGGATCGGCTAGGTGATCGGTTTTCAATTAATCCGGTTGAACTGTCTGGTCCGGTCCGATTTTTAGAACCTTGGTAAAGATCTAATTTAACACCAAAGTTAAACACAATCGTTCTAATAATGGTTCAGATTTTTTAATGTCTAATTTTTATGCTTCAAGGAGAATTTTTCATGAACAAAGTTGTGTGAAACACCACAATAAAATGGTCGAGTTGAAAGAAAACATCAACATATTCTTAATGTTGTACGAGCTTTAATGTTTCAATCGAATTTATCATTATTTTTTTGGTTTTATACCATTGCACATGCTATCTTTCTTATTAATCGGGTTCCTTCTCCCATTTTACATTATAAGTCACCCTTTCAAATTCTTTTTAACAAATTGCCTAATTTATCCATAATCAAAGTTTTTGGATGTTTATGTTTTGCTTCAACTCTTGGTGTGCATCACAATAAATTTAATCCTCGTGCTAGAAAAGGTATTTTCTTAGGTTTTAAACAATAAAAATTTTTATTTCTATACATGTGCAGTTTCATGAACACTATTTTTCATACCAAGTTAGCAACAATCCATTGATTCACCCTCATTTACACCCTTCTTTTGACCCACAAATTCTTGATCCACTAATTAAGCCTATTACTACACAAGAACCCAATTTTATCCCAACATCACACATGTTTTTCCATCTGCCCAAGCCCACAACCAAGAAGACCCAACTTTTCACCCACAACACTAATTAACCCACCTTTCTTAATTCATGAATCCACTAACTCTCATCAAACCCTTTCTCCATTTTTCTCATCAAGAAACAAAGATAACCTTTCTTCGTCTTCTTTTTCTACTATCTAATCCATAGTTGTCAAAATCGGACCGGATCGGCCAGTTCGACCGGAAAACCGGACCCTATATCGATCCGGTCCAAGAGTAAGACCGTTCAAGGTTGAGAACCGGAACGAACCGGTGGAACCCAGAACGAACCGGCCAAAACCGGTGAAAACCGGTCCGGACCGAACCGCTCGACCAACCGAAGGCGAAGCTACGACGCATCTGGGTTCTGCAAGTCCACCATGCTCTCTATTTGCTCCAGCCGTCCAGCGTGCCAAGTGTCAAAGCTTTGTGTTTTTTGAAAAATTTTTCCAAAATGGATGCAATGAAATTCGAACTGCTTACACCAAGGTTGCAAGAAGGACACTCATGCCACCAAGCCACATTCATTCTTACTAACATATATCCCAATTATAATACATATAGTAACTTTTTATTATACTTATATTCAATTAATTTTAATTTTAAAGTCACTCAATTTTATTAATATATATATATTAAAAAGATAAACAAAAAAAATTATTAATCACAAATTATTTTTTCTTTTCATGATTATATGATATCTATTAATATTATTTTTTCAATAAATACTTGTAGTATATAATAATAGGTAAAGACTCACATGCAGTTGTCTTCATATGAAGTTGATAGTTGAAAATCATTAGATGATATTTAGTTAAATTTGTCAAATTATCTAACTATTTTTAAATATTAACTTCACATAAAAATTAACTGTATGTAAGTTTTTATTTATAATAATATAATAATACAATAAATATAAATTTAATTAATAAAATATTAAAATTTAAAAATGATAATTATTTTTATAAAAATAAATAAAAGTACTTATAATAAATAAAAAATAATTAAATTTTACATAATTATTTAATTATACCGGGTTAATCGGTTCGACCAGTGACCCACCGGTTGAACCAGTAACCCAGTGACCCAGTAACCTCACCGGTTCGGTTCTGATAACTATGATCTAATCAGGAAATCAATAAGAATCTCAAAACCTCCTTCCTACCTCAATTACTACTTTTGCAATCTCTCATCCAACAACCGCTAATTATCTTCTTCAAGGTACAGGTATTCTCTTTACACAGTTCTTTCCTACACGCACATATCCCCTTCTCATTGTAGCTTTCTTTTCTCTTTATCCACTAATATTGAACCGTATACTTTTCAAAAAGCTAGCAAACATTCACGCTGGCAAGATGCCATGAAGGCTGAGGTCAAAGCCTTGAAGTTAAATAAAAACTGGATTCTTGTTGATGTTCCTCCCGGTGTTAAACTCATCGGTTGCAAATGGGTCTATCGTATCAAGTATCGCCCTGATGGATTTATTGAGCATTATAAAGAATGTTTGGTTATACCCAAATCGAAGGGATTGATTATTCTGAGACTTTCTCTCTTATGGTAAAGATGACAACCGTAAAGCTAATCTTAGCTCTTTTCTCCATCAATAATTGGTACATTTATCAGTAAAGAGAATGTCTATATGCAATTGCTTCTTGGAGTGCCATTCTCTAAGTTGTAATAATGTTGTAAATTGTTAGTCTTTATACGGTTTAAAGAAATCAAGTTGTGAATGGTATGATAAATTGTCATCCTTTCTTTTTTCTCATGGGTATCGGCAATAGGGGTGGCAGTGGGACGGGTAGGGGCGGGTTTTTGCCCTACCCGACCCCGTCCCGCCGTCCTGTTACTCATGTACTACCCATCCCGTCACTACCCGCGGGTAGTAAACTGCAGTACCCGAACCCGCCCCTGCGGGTACCCGCCCCACCCCTACCCGCCCCTATAAAAATTAAATATTTTAATTTTTACATATTCATATAAAATTAAGACAAAAAACTTAAAATTCATAGATAAATTAAAATACAAACATAAAATTCATACAATGTCATTAGCTCAAATAACTTGAAATTAAAAAAAAAAGCTAGTATAAGATCACTACAAATTTAACACCATAATAAAAAAAATTACAAATTAGATATAAAGGAATCTTCAATCCTTATTCTTGATCACTTTCAACATCTTCATCATCATTAAAAGTTTGCAAATCAAGATTTAAACCTGAAAATAAAAAGGGATAACAATTAACAAAATAATTGGTACTATGTAAAAAATTAACATAAATAAAGATTAAAAGAATAAAGATGTTCAATTAAAAGCATATACACATGTGAATTCATGCATGGTTGTCACTTAGGTCCAACTTTTAAGTAGATGATTTATAAAACAACGTAAACATTTGACGGGTATGCAGAATGTTAGACTTGGGCACAAATATTTCTTCGAATCTAAGTTCAATACATTCCATTAAGAAAAGGGGTTGACAAAGCATAATACAAAAATAATAATTTTGTAATTACGTGGTGGTACTCACATAATATTTACATAAGATAATCCCTTGACAACCTGTCTGGTCAATTTTTATCTTAACAATCCTCATATAATTACAGGTAAGAACCAGTAACTATCACTTAAGTTCAGTCACCATCCATCATAACAGGGGAACAAGGGCAAGGAAAAGAGAAACTCAGTTATCACTTTGTCATAGTAAAAATTGGACAATGCTTTCAAGAGAAATAGAAGGATAGAGGAATGCAGTTAAAAAGCTTCAACATCTGTTAAGTGTTTCATTCTTTCTCTGAAACCAAAATATCCATGACATTTCAATCCAAAGTTATTGGATTTTATTGGCATTTCCAAAGATATTTATTCAGTGCATTGAGCTAATGACAACATCTTTTTAAACTGCAAACTTGACAAATCACAAAACACATTTTTCAATTATTTTTCTCTCTTGTTTTAATTTTCCAATTTAATACATGATTGGTGCCACAAAATATATATCTAAAATCAAATTTATTCTACTATAATCTAAAATAAATGATTGAATCTTTATAATTAAAATAAATAATTTACTCTAGTACATTCAACAATACAGTACCCCAAAAAATAGAAATCTTCCACACAAAATCATAAATGAGACCTTAAAGATGACTGTGGCATGATACCTTAAAGATGACTGTGGCATGATGAAACAAACAAAAACTCGACCTTTTCGAAGTCTCATATAAACTAAGAGAAAGGAGAAGCAAAAGCATAATTAGCACATCACAAATCTTATTATGTTGCCAATGTTCTCCGAAGCCTAACGATGAAATGAATAACAGGAACATCACTTTGTTTACTCTACTATAATCTTTATTCTTATAATTGAATCTTATAAATAAAAATAAATAAAATAATAATATTCAAGAGAAAAATACAGTGGAAAAATAAGCATGATTCAACCATTTTTGTCATATTAATCTGAACAGGTTTTCATACAAATAGAATTGCATGTAGCAACAAATCCATGCTCAAATAAAAATTAGGACAAAACTGTAACTCAAAATAAGATTAGGGAACATTGAAAACCCTAAATAAAAATTATCAAAAAAAGAAGTGATTCACAGCAGACTCACAGGGTACGGCGACGGACTCACAACAACGGCGACAGACTCACGGCGACGAAGGACGGAGGACGTCGGTTAAGTTCTTCGCTCGAACGGAGGATGACGGAGGCGAAGCTCTGCTCAGCTGCTCTCGGACGGAGGTACGGTGACAAACTCACATCGACGAAGGACAGAGGACAGAGGACGAAGGACAGAGGACAGAGGACGAAGCCTTGGTTCTGCGCCCGGACAGAGGACGTTGGCGGCGAAGCGCTGCTCAGCTGCTCTCGGACGGAGGACGAAGGCAAGAATGACGACAGCCGGTGAGTAGGTGTTGGAGACTTGGAGAAGAGGAAGGCAAGAAGCTCGATGCTCTATTGGCTATTGCTCTCAGCCTCAGCCTCTCACCGGTTTCTGGAATATGGAACAGAGAACTAGAGAAGAATAATGTTAGGGTTTTTGCATCTGAGAGTGAGGCGCACACCCGCACTTCACTGTCTCCCCACAATTTGTTTATATATTTTTTATATATTTATATTATGTATTTTATCAATCCCGCTACGTTACCAACAACATTTCTACCAACTTCTGCCAACTCTTATTTATAATTGCGTTTAATGGAAATATCTTAGTGGATGTGTCTAATAAAAATGTATTTCTTATGGCTGTATTTAAAACAAGTGTCTTTATAGATATATTTTCTGGATGTATCTCTTTATATATATGTTTAAAATATAATAATTAATTATTGTTGGTAAT
>NC_029787.2:109932783-109933900 GCF_000816755.2 Arachis ipaensis
TCCGGGGCGGGTTCACCCTAACCTCGACTCCGCCCCGCCCCGATAAAAACCCGCCCCGATCGGGTAGGAGCGGGGCAGGTACCCGCGGGTTCGGCAAACTCCGGCAGATCACAGTTTGTTCTTCAAGATTAATGGTAATAATTTTACAGCACTACTTGTCTATGTCGTTGATATTATCCTTACTGAAAATTGTCTTTCTGAAATTTCTTCCATTAAGAATGCTTTGGACTCTGCTTTACGCATTAAGGATCTTGGTATTCTAAAATATTTTCTTGGCATATAGGTTTCTCACTCTGCAAAGGGCATCTCTCTTTGCCAACGAAAATATTGCCTTGGCCTTTTGAGTGATTCCAGATTAACTACTGCTAAGCCTTTCTCTGTTCCAACGGACAATAAACTCCGATTATATCAGGATTCTAGTCCACTTCTTACCGGTGTCACTTCCTATTGGTGACTTGTTGATCGACTCCTTTATCTTAATACCACTCGACTCGATATCACTTATGCGACACAACAACTTGGCCAATTTATATGCACACCTGCAGAGAATCACTTGAACACAGCCAAGCGAGTTTTATGATATCTCAAAAGGTCCCCAAGACGTAGCTTGTTCTTTCCTCGAGCTTCTTCCCTTCAATGTTTTGCCTTCAGCGATGTTGATTGGGGAAGGTGCTCGAATACTCGGCAGTCTATTACAGGATTTTGTTTCTTCTTAGACAAATTCCTCCTTTTTTGGAAAACAAAGAAACAAGAAATTATTTCTTGTTCTTCAACTGAGGCAGAATACAAAATTATTTTTTTCTATCACAAGGGAGTTACAATAACTTGTTAACTTTTTAGCCGATCTCAATATCAATTATACTCGCCCTCTAACTTTATATTGTGACAACCAGAATTTCATTTACATAGCTATAATTCTAATCTTTTATGAACGTACCAAACACTTGGAAGTTGACTATCATTTGGTTTGTCAAAAGCTACAATCTGATTTAGTGAAATTACTCACTGTTTCATCTGCTAATCAACTTGTTGATGCATTTACCAAAGCTCTTCCACGTAACCTCTTTTCTATCATACTCTCCAAACTTGGTTTGATAAACATTTATCAACTTCTAGT
>NC_029787.2:109933906-109941631 GCF_000816755.2 Arachis ipaensis
ACTTGATCATTTTTTATACGTACTAGCTTCTTATTTTTATCTCTTCTAGAATATTTCAGTTATAATGACTCTCTCTCATACACTATAGTAAATTAGATTATGGAATATGGATGTCTTGATTGATTTAACTTATTTCACTAAACCATCAAGTGGTAGATAGTGAAAGCCATCACCAAATCATGACCAAATTATCAACAAAGCCAACTATGACGATCGAGTCTATAAATAGGCCATGAAGTTACTCATAAATATGTGCAAGATACATAAGTACAATACACAAAAACTAAAGAGCTTCATTAGCAAATCCAAAAGCTACGTGACTTTTGTTTCTTTTACATTATATTTATATATTATATTGAGTATATCATTACTGAGAGTGTGTTATAAAATCTCATTTATAGTAAGATATACATATTAGAGAGTATTAATAAAATTATCTTATTCTCTCTATTTTATTTTTATATCTACTTCTCTTCCCAATTTATTTTATTCTACAATAAATTATAAAAAAAATTTCGTCTTTTATTTTCTTCTTAAGATCATCTTTATGTCAGATTATTTTATCATTTTCAAATCAAGTTGGTTATTTAGGAGCTTGGATCCATCTGCTCCAAAATAACTTTTATATTTGACTCAAGTAAACAAAAAATGTCATGTATACATAAAAATAACTATTAAATGAGTCTTCATATTAATACCAAAAAAACAAAATGAGTCTTCATATATTTAAGTAGTTATAGATAGTAGTATGTGTGAGTGAGTGTAAGTTGTATAATGTATAAGATAAAAAAAAAAGTAGTTATAGATATATTGATACGAGTCCCATGGGACAACTGAGAATTGTCATATGCCAATTGGTCCAATTACAAGAGCAACAACTAAGAGAATAAAAGAAGGTTTTGCAAACATGGCTAAATCATGTGTTCAGGAGATGCATCAAGAATTGGGCAAGACAATGATTAACGATTATCAAAAGCCACACGTCTTACTATTTTACAAGATGCATTGAAGACTCTCATTAGTCAAGATGAATTAAAAGAGACATCACTTTCTTAGAATTTATTTTATGTTTATTTTATTTTTGTTATTTGTTTGTTTTAGGCCCAATTATGATTTGGCCCATATTTTATTCTAGTGAACTTATGAGTTAGGGATTTAAATTTAAGAGGTATAAAAACCCTCTAAAACTTGGTAGCCATTTTTTTCTTAATTTTTGATGAATGAAATTTTCTGAGTTTCTTTGAGAAACTTGGGTGTGAACAGGTGAGGTAGAGTGATTCCCTTAACTGTTGCATCAGGAGATCAAATTGAGGTAGAGGAGTCCCTTTCTTTGATATTCCATCTTGTCCTGGGTTACGTTCCGTATCATTTGGTATCAGATTTCAGGTATTAGATTAATTTTCATTAGTCTACATTCACCCTTTCTGTGTTCTACATAAATTTAAAAAAAAAAAAATTCCAGCCACGCATAGTCACTTCATCCTTACGTCTTATTCTTTTCTTGTTGATTGGCTTTTAATTCCTTTCCCTAGGATTATTTTCTTTTCTTGCTGCCTTTGTGTTCATCGTTATTCTTTTTGTCCTTCCCTTTTATTATTTTATTATTATTCTTCTCATTAGTAGTAAAAAAAAAAAGAGTACATACTTTAAAGTTTACACAGTAGCACTCAAGCAGCAAACAAAAAACAAAAAACAAAAAACAAAACAAAACAAAAAAAAAACAAAACAAAGCAACAATCTCAAAAAAAAAAAATCATTACGTACGTTATTATTATTATTCTTATTCTTAATTTTTATTTTTTTTAATTATTATTATTCTTATCTTTTGTCTTTTGTGTCTTGTCCCTTTTATTATTCTATCCATCTTTTCTTTTTATCGTTGCGTCGGATTTTCTCTATCTTTTATTTTTATTTGATTTCTAAAGTGCAACAGTCAAAGAGATTCAAGAGTGGTAAAAGGCAAGAGTGGTAAGTTTAATAGAGGATAAAAGCCAATTTTGAGAATAAACACGAGTGTCCATCTTTGAGTGAAACACGTGAGCGAGTGCTTGTGAGGTCCTTTTATAATATTTTTATTACGGGTTCATTGTTATGGCATCTCATTCTGAAGATACTGTAGTTGACATGGAGTTGATGCAAAGGGCCATTCAACACTTAACTAATCGCTTGACTGAATTGGAAGCATGGAAGCAAGAGGTGACACAGACACTATCCAAGATTGCTAAACAAGGACCTTTCCAAAATCGGTGTCAGAATCATGTACCTTCTGATGATGACTCTGATGGGGTTATAACACCTCGACATAAAAGTCAAGATAGCAATATCAACGCCATCAAGATGCAAATACCACCATTCAAAGGGAGAAATGATCCTGAAGTTTATTTGGAGTGGGAACGTAAGGTGGAAAGAATTTTTGCTTGCCATAATTACTCTGAGGCAAAGAAGGTTCGTTTGGCAGCAGTTGCATTCTCTGACTATGCCTTGCTTTGGTGGGATGAACTAGTGAAGACACGACGGCGGAATGATGATCACTCTATAGAGTCTTGGGATCTTATGAAGCGCCTCATGAAGAAACGATTTGTGCCTTCGTACTACTACAGGGAAGTGCATCAGAAGTTACATCGACTGACTCAAGGCTCTAAGTCCGTTGAAGACTACCATAAGGAAATGGAAATGCTTATGATTACTGCCAACATAGAAGAGGACACTGAGGTTACTATGGCACGATTTGTGGGTGGTTTGAATAGAGCAATTGCTGATGTAGTGGAGTTACATCATTATGTGGAGATAGAGGATCTAGTCAGTATGGCAATAAAGGTGGAGAGGCAACAACAAAGAAGAGCACCAAGAGGATTATCGCATGCTAATCCAAAGTGGGAGTCTCGTAGTGCTGACACAACAAAGACTAAGGGTGTTGAATCCAATGCATTGCTTGATGCTACGAAGAAGAAAGGTAATTCTAACTCTTCTTCTGCTACTTCTAGACATCGAGATATTAAATACTTCAAGTGTCATGGTATGGGTCATTATGCTAGTGATTGCCCAAATAGGAGATTGATGGTTATTAGAGGAGATGATATTGTGTCTGATTCTGATCATGGTGATGACTCTGATCATAATAGCATGCCATCTTTGGAGGATTGTTCTGATAGTGATGTTGAGTATGCAGTCCATGGTGAATCTCTTGTTGTTAGACGTGCTTTGAATTTACAGGTGAAAGAAGAAAGTCTAGAGCAACGCCACAATCTTTTTCACACTAGATGCTTGGTGGGTGGAAAAGTGTGTAGTCTAATTATTGATGGCGGGAGTTGGACTAATGTGGCTAGTACACTTATGGTGGAGAAATTGGGTTTGACATGTGTTCGACATCCTAAACCATATATGTTGCAGTGGTTGAATGACAGTGGAGAGATCAAGGTTGACAAACAGGTGACAATTGCATTCTCTGTTGGCAAGTATGTTGATGAGGCATTGTGTGATGTGGTGCCAATGCAAGCTTGTCATTTATTATTGGGGCGACCTTGGCAGTTCGACCGTCGAGCATTTCATGATGGTTATACAAATCGATTCTCCTTTGATTTTAATGGTTGCAAGATCACTCTTGCTCCTTTATCACCTAAGGAGGTTTACCTTGACCAGTTAAAGCTTCAACAGGATACCAAGGGGAACATGGGATGTGAGATCACAGAAAAATCTGAGAGAAAAGAGGCTATGAGAGAAAAGAATATAGCAAAAGGCCCAAAGGTGAGTGAAAAGAAAGAAAAGAGTCCATGTCATGAGAGTAGTACAAATACAAAAAAAATTGAGAAAGTTGAGAGCAAATTGTGTTTCTTTGCAAGAGAGAGATTTAAAGAGTGCTTTAATAGGCAAGAAAGCTTTGTTTATGGTTCGGTTTAGGGATACTTTATTCTCTGACACTGACCTTAACCCAAATTTGCCAAATAGCTTTGTCTCTTTGTTGCAGGCATTTGCCAATGTCTTTCCTACTGACGTACCACGTGGTTTGCCTCCATTACGTGGGATTGAGCACCAAATTGATTTTATTCCTGGTGCTAGCATTCCTAATAGACCAGCCTATAAGAGTAATCCTGAAGAGACAAAGGAACTTCAAAGGCAAGTAGAGGAGTTATTAGCCAAAGGTCACATCCGGGAGAGTATGAGTCCATGTGCTGTACCAGTTTAGTTGGTTCCAAAGAAGGATGGTACTTGGCGAATGTGTGTGGATTGTCGTGTAGTCAATAAAATTATGGTAAAATATCGTTATCCTATCCCTAGGTTAGATGACATGCTTGATGAGTTATATGGTGCATGCATATTCACTAAAATTGATTTAAAAAGTGGGTATCATCAAATTAGAATGAACCCAGGGGATGAATGAAAAACTGCATTTAAAACAAAACATGGGTTATATGAGTGGTTGGTAATGCCTTTTGGGTTAACTAATGCCCCTAGTACTTTTATGCGTCTGATGAACCATGTTTTGCGAGACTTTTTGGGTAAATTTGTTGTTGTTTATTTTGATGATATTCTCATTTATAGCACTTGTTTGGATGACCACTTGTCACATGTTTCAGCTGTTTTGGAAGTGCTTCGACAAGAGAAATTATATGCTAATCTTAAAAAGTGCACTTTTTGTATTGATCGAGTTATATTTCTTGGTTTTGTTGTGAGTGCGAGTGGAATTGAAGTTGATGAGGAAAAGGTAAAGGCTATTCGTGAATGGCCAACACCTAAGAATGCTTCTGAGGTACGAAGTTTTCATGGGTTAGCTGGGTTTTATAGAAAATTTGTAAAAAAATTTTCTACCATTGCTGCGCCTCTCACAGAGGTCATAAAAAAGGATGTTGGATTTAAATGGGAAAGGGAACAAGACATTGCATTTCATACCCTAAAAGACTGTTTGTGTTCTGCTCCTATTCTTGTTTTACCTAACTTTGATAAAACCTTTGAGATTGAATGTGATGCTTCTGGGATTGGTATAGGTGCTGTTTTAATGCAAGAAAAACGAGCCATTGCCTTCTTCAGTGAAAAGTTGAATTTAGCTCAGCGTAAATATTCAACATATGACAAAGAATTATATGCTTTGGTTCGGGCTTTAGAGGTTTGGCAACACTACCTCTTACCTAAGGAGTTTGTGATTCACACGGATCATGCATCTTTGAAGCACTTAAAAGGACAAGGTAAGCTTGATAAAAGACATGCTAAATGGGTGGAATTTATTGAAACATTTTCCTATGTTATTGCCTTTAAACAAGGTAAAGATAATGTCGTTGCTGATGCTTTATCTCGGAGGTATGCTTTGATTACTACACTTACCTCTAAGTTATTGGGCTTTGAGTTTTTAAAGGAGTTGTATGTCACTGATTCTGACTTTTCTGCTATTTATGCCTCTTGTGAACATAGTGAATTTAACAAATTTTATAGACATGAAGGTTTTCTGTTTCGTGGTAATAGAATTTGTGTGCCTGCTTGTTCTATGAGGGACTTACTTGTTCTTGAATCACATAATGGGGTTTGATGGGTCATTTTGGTGTGCATAAGACATTGGATGTGTTATCTGAACATTTTTATTGGCCTCGCATGCGTAGAGATGTTGAAAAAATTTGTGCTAAGTGTGTTGCATGTAAACAGGCTAAATCTAAGTCTTTACCACATGGTTTGTATGCCCCTTTACCTGTTCCTATGCATCCGTGGATTGATATTTCTATGGATTTTGTTCTTGGTTTGCCTCGAACAAGAAAAGGTCGAGATAGCATTTTTGTTGTGGTAGACAGATTTAGTAAAATGACTCATTTTATTGCATGCCATAAAACTGATGATGCAACAAATATTGCTGATCTATTCTTTAGAGAGGTTGTGCGTCTGCATGGTGTTCCCCAAACTATTGTTTCTGATCGTGACGTCAAATTTTTGAGTCATTTTTGGAAAGTTTTATGGGGTAAATTAGGCACAAAATTATTATACTCTACTACTTGTCATCCTCAAACTGATGGTCAAACTGAAGTAGTAAATAGAACATTAGGGACCTTATTACGTGCTGTTGTTGGTAAGAATTTGAAAACTTGGGAAGATTGTTTACCTTTTATTGAGTTTGCTTATAATAGAACTACTCATTCTTCTACTGGGTTTTCTCCTTTTGAACTTGTTTATGGTTTTAATCCTTTAACTGTTTTGGACTTATTACCTTTGCCTTTGAGTGATATTGTTAGCTTGGATGCAGAAGGTAAAGCTGAAAAGGTTAAAGCAATGCACTTGAAAGCACGTGAATCGCTTGAACAGAAAAATAAGTTGATAGCCCAACGGGTGAATAAAGGTCGAAGACAACTTATCTTTGAACCTGGTGACTGGGTATGGGTTCATTTGAGAAAAGAGAGATTTCCTACTCAAAGAAAATCCAAGTTAGACCCTAGGGGTGATGGTCCATTTCAAGTGCTCGAAAGGGTCAATGACAATGCTTACAAGATTGACCTTCCAGGTGAGTATAATGTATCAGCTACTTTTAATGTCTCTGACCTATCTCCTTTTGCTTGTGATGCAGATTCGAGGACGAATCTTTTTCAGGAAGGAGGGAATGATACGAGCCCCATGGGATAAACTGAGAATTGTCATATGCCAATTGGTCCAATTACAAGAGCAACAACTAAGAGAATAAAAGAAGGTTTTGCAAACATGGCTAAATCATGTGTTCAGGAGATGCATCAAGAATTGGGCAAGACAATGATTAACGATTATCAAAAGCCACACGTCTTACTGTTTTACAAGATGCATTAAAGACTCTCATTAGTCAAGATGAATTAAAAGAGACATCACTTTCTTAGAATTTATTTTATGTTTATTTTATTTTTGTTATTTGTTTGTTTTAGACCCAATTATGATTTGGCCCATATTTTATTCTAGTGAACTTATGAGTTAGGGATTTAAATTTAAGAGGTATAAAAACCCTCTAAAACCTGGTAGCCATTTTTTTCTTAATTTTTGATAAATAAAATTTTCTTTGAGTTTCTTTGAGAAATTTGAGTGTGAACAGGTGAGATAGAGTAATTCCCTTAACTATTACATCAGGAGATCAAATTGAGATAGAAGAGTCCTTTTTTTGATATTCCATCTTATCCCGGGTTACTTCATATATATAATTATAGAAGTTAGATTTTAGTATAAACATAACTTTTTGTATTATCTTTTTTTAAATAAAATTTATTTATTTATTTTAAATTTTCTGATGGGTTGATGAATTGCCAAGAGTGTAGGCATTGGCATTTGACCAAAAGACCAACATGTGTGCTTAGACTTAACAACGTGTCATGCATTTCATCATTTGCATGTTGTGTATCTGTCATGTTACCACACAACCATCTCTTTCATTTCAACTTCTACCGTTCTACGTTCCACTATCCCACACTCTTTGGTGCTTCATAAAGAGAGAGACAATGATGGGCCACCACACAGAAGATTGCATTCTGAATAAACAATATAAATAACAAAAAATTTAATACCTCAGCTCTACTGCTTGATACTAATTGAATGTCTAATCCCTTTCATAATAGCACCCTAGTCCAAAATCCAGACAATATAAAAAGCCACGTGGTGCATTGGTAAAGGACCTGGAGTGACACAGAATGGCCACGTGGCAAGAAATTATTGGATAGTGATACATTGAAGTTAGTTGATTGGCAAAAACAAGTGTCAGGAAGATCTATAAAGCAGAAAAAACCGCAGAATAGCACT
>NC_029787.2:109941650-109953787 GCF_000816755.2 Arachis ipaensis
GGCTTTTCACTGTTCTTAAATTTTAGCTGCTTAGGGTTTCACAGTTAGAGAGAGAGAGAAAGAGAGAGAGAGAGAGAGAGAGTGAGAGAGAAGAATGGAAGAACAAAAGCGAAGCCTTATGGGGATCTTTACGGTGCTCCTCCTCCTTATATCGATTTCGTCGTTTCAGCTCCTCCGTGCTTCTGATAATCCCGACGATGTTGATGATGCCGTAATTGCTATCTTTCTCTCTCTCTCTCTTAAGACTTTAAGTGTTGGATCTGTGTTTTTAAACTTTTGAATTAGGTTCACATTGTGCAACTGTTTGTATTAAATGTTGTTCAGATTTTCTACGAGTCGTTCGATGAGGATTTCGAAGGTCGTTGGACCGTTTCAAATAAGGACGACTACAATGGTAATGCTAACTCAAATCTCGTGTCATTATTTGTGTGATTTAATTGATTGATTGTAGTTAGTGATATCTGATCGTTTACTAGCTGTTGATTAAAAGTGTGAGAATGAACATGTTTCTTTTTTATGAAATGATGAATATAGAACAAAAGCTGTCTTGCCATTGGTTACTATATATGGCTGTGTTAAAAAAATAAAATAAAATAAATAGAAAGAGGAAATAATAATGTATATCACTCAACTATTGAAATTCAATTCTCAATACTAGAAGTGCTCTGAAATAACTTTGGATTTGTCCCTTCGGTTCTAGGTGTCTGGAAGCATGCTAAGAGCGAGGGGCATGATGATTATGGACTCCTTGTCAGTGAGAAAGCAAGGAAATATGCCATAGTTAAAGAACTTAAAGAACCTGTGACCCTGAAGGATGAAACAGTTGTTCTTCAATTTGAGACTCGGCATCAGAGTGGCCTTGAATGTGGTGGTGCATACCTGAAGTATCTTCGACCACAGGAGGCTGGATGGACACCCAAAGAATTTGACAATGAATCTCCATATTCTATCATGTTTGGTCCTGACAGGTGTGGGGCCACAAACAAAGTACACTTTATTGTCAAGCATAAGAATCCCAAGAGTGGGAAATACGTTGAGCACCATCTCAAGAATCCCCCATATGTTCCATCTGACAAACTCACTCACGTATACACTGCTATTCTGAAGCCTAAAAATGAGTTGCGTGTTTTGATTGATGGGGAAGTGAAGAAGAAGGCAAATTTCTTATCTGTTGATGATTTTGAACCCCCTCTTATTCCTCCCAAGACAATCCCAGATCCTGATGACAGGAAACCCGAGGACTGGGATGAGAGAGCAAAAATTCCTGACCCAGATGCAGTAAAGCCAGATGACTGGGATGAGGATGCGCCCATGGAAATTCTTGATGAGGAAGCTGAGAAACCTGAAGGATGGTTGGATGATGAACCCGGAGAAATTGATGACCCTGAAGCCACAAAACCAGAAGATTGGGATGACGAGGAGGATGGGGAATGGGAAGCCCCTAAAATTGATAACCCCAAGTGTGACTCTGCTCCTGGTTGTGGTGAGTGGAAGAGGCCAATGAAGAAGAATCCAGCTTACAAGGGAAAATGGCATGCCCCTCTCATTGACAACCCAGCTTATAAGGGTATATGGAAGCCACGTGATATTCCAAACCCTGACTACTTTGAACTTGAAAAGCCTGATTTTGAGCCCATCGCAGCTATTGGTATTGAGATTTGGACAATGCAAGATGGCATACTATTTGACAACATTTTGATAGCTAATGATGGCAACGTTGCAGCCTCTTATAGAGAGACTACATGGAAGCCCAAGTTTAATATTGAAAAAAAGAATCAGAAGGAAGAAGATTCTGATGGTGGTTCAGGTTTTCTTGCAGACTTGCAGGTAATGTCATTGATTTGAGCGGTTTCGTCATGTAACTCATTTTACTGTGCAACATCCGTTGAATATGGCTCTTCCACTCACTCCTCTTTCTGATGCTTAATTTTATTTCTTGCACAGACAAAAGTATTTGAACTTTTGTACAAGATCGCGGACATTCCCTTCCTTAGTGATTACAGGATCAAAATACATGTAAGAATCTTAACAAAATACTCCTATCCTTGTGTGTGCCTGCTCGCTCATGCCGCACCTTTTTTTTCTGTGCTTTTCTTCCACCCTTCACTCATTAGAGTTTAACGGGAATCTGACTCCTATGCTTTTGAACAGGATCTCATTCAAAAGGGTGAGAAGCAACCAAATCTTACTATTGGAGTTCTCGTGTCTGTTGTGGTTGTCTTCTTGACAATCTTCTTCAAGCTCATATTTGGGGGAAAAAAGAAGCCGGTGAGTAATGAAATTCATTATTGTATCTTACCCGGTAAACTTGTTCTCCTCATATTTCGGAAACTTTGTTTAGGACAGTATGTTAAATTGTTAAATTGTTAATCTGTGAATCATGTGTCTTGTTGTGCAGGCAAGGGTTGAGAAGCCAAGCCCAGCACCCAAAGAATCTAAGGCCAACCAAAGTGGCGAAGAGAATGATGAAAACAAAGAGAAGGAGGAAACATCTGCTTCTGCACCACGTAGGAGGATAAGGCGAGATTGAAATGGTTTAAAACCTTTTCATTCATAGGGGACGACCAAGATCATCACAATAGATAAATTTTGAGCTTAGTTGGAACCGTTATTTTCATTTTTACCCATGAGGCCATGACCTTATTTTAAAATATGATTTGCAATGGAGTGTAACAGATATTTATTGGGCTGATCCTTTTGGAGACTTGCGCATTTGAAGAATTGAAGTTGTACAATTATTATTTTTAATTTGTTTCTAATGGGAAATAGAAATCGAATCTCCTAACAACATTTGAATAGCTAAATGAGATTGCTGAGGATAGAGAAGTAATGCAAAGCTGCCACAATTGTTTTAACAAAAACTGTTGGTTCTAAATGATAAAAATGAAAGTTTATGATTAACAATTTTTTGGCTAAAGTCGTCTATATCTATTGCAGGTATAGAATATAGATATATGGCCACAGATTCATTATTTCACCACATTTGTGAGAGTAACATGCTTCCCCATTAACATAATGACCATTTTATCTCTCGCACCATCAGTATAATGACCTTGCTAATAAAAGTTGAAAATTCACATTAACCCAAGGAAGGGGGATTAACCCAGCGCCATCCGTAGGCCGCAGCAGCTGCCAAAGCCTCATCTTCTGCTACCTACCTCAAGTCACTGCCTTTATTGTGTCTGCATTTGTTGTCAAACTGCAAGTTCAGGATGAGACAAACAAGATGGCACCTATAATTTAAGACGGCCCTGCATTCTGAAATGGTTAACATGAAACTAGCCACGAGCCAACCAAATTTAGCATTGAAGATATACAGACTGAACTAGATGAAAATTGTTTCGCTTTAATTTTTGAACTTTTCGATGGAATAACGATATAATTTATGCAATCCAAATAGGCTCATTAAATCATCATTTGACAAATTACAGGCACATCACTATGAGAATATTTAATATGAAACATCATCTTGGCTATAGGTTTAAAATTTTTTTGTCACATCTTATGAAGATAAATCTTACTCTTATAAATACATTATTGAGTAACTCGGGTGAAGCATTTCAGTAACTCCTACAAATGTGGTGGAGTAATGAATGCGTGGCCTAGATATATCTCATGTCTTGTAGACCATCAAGACATCTGCTAAGGTTCTTAATATTTATTATTTTAATTTATATCTAATAAGATTATTTAATAAATAAAAATTTGCATTAATAACTATTTTGTATTATTTATTTGGTAGGGTATAAATAATAACGGTATAAATAATAACTGAGGTAATTAATAGCTTTACAAAACAAAAAACATTAGGTGACTAATATTTTTTCTTTATATTTAAACCAATATCAGTAACTCTTATTTTCGCTGAAAATATTGATCCTAAGAATTTTTCTGAAAAGTAGTAAAAATTCAAAATTTATATCTGAAGAAAAATAAGAATTATTCAAAACTAATTTTAATCAAACAGTCGTTCTTTGAAAAATATTAATTATTAGAAGTTCATGACTATAGGTTAACAAATTAAAATTTAAAATCTCTTAAAATAGCCATTTTCAATCACCTATACCTATGGCAAAACATGTGTCGTCCCTGCCAAATCAGTTTTCTTATATCAATTGCAATGCCTTGTTCATTGACAAAGTCAGTGGTAAAGAGGATGGTTAACTTGCATAGCTATAACAACTGCAAAATGGGAATGGGTAAAAGAGTACGTAAGAATAAAGATAGAGTATGTACGAATGAATGAGAATATTGAATAAACAAAGCAATTCCATATTCGAGTCAAGGAGAACTCCACAAAGGTTTACTCAAATTTCACAATGCCTATGATGTGATTTCTCCATACAATATATCTCTCTTTTCTAACAAACTTGCCATGTCATCCTTGAGAGGTAATCCCCTGCTACGCATGCACATAATCCTTCAACCACGATGGCACCTTTCTCACTCTTGTGGCTTTGGGCCCTAATGAGATAGAAGGTTGTGACAGCCCACTCTCTTTTTCTGGTTCTGCTTCCTGGACTGTAGCTGGGTTAATTTTCTAGTTTGCTAGCCCATTAACTATTGGATTGGATGGAGAGCTATCAACTATTCTCTCCTCCACAATGACCATGTCCTTAAGGTTAACCTAAAAAAAATAACCTCTGCAGCTCTTCAAAGTTCTCCCAAATGGTCTCATCACGATTAACACTCGCAATCAACAAGAACCCGAGTAGGAGTGCCTTCAGCTGTATTGATGATTTGGCGACCTAGAACCGCAATGGGGGCATGGATGCGACGATGGGGGAGATTAGGAGATGTTGGAAATTCTTCTAGGGCTTCAACGTGGAAGAATTTCAGCACAAAGACAGGAAAGACTAGGTGCAAGGCACAAGTTTGCAGTAGACGCAAGTAGTAAGTGACCTTGCCTACCTTGTATATGATCTGAAATGGCCCATAAAATCGTTTGTAAAGCTTGTTAAAATTGCTCTGAGTTAATGTGCGCTACCTATAAGGCCTCACCCCTGAAAGTATCCAATCACCCACTTTAAAATTTTTCTCCCATCGATGCTTGCCTGCCTGCAGCTTCATCTTCTCTCGTGCGGCCTGTAAGGTATAGCGTAACTCCTTGTTAGGTGCTTCACGAACCCTGAGGAATTCATCCACTGCCTCAACGGATGTGCCCTGGAGAATAACCTAGAAGAATTCGCATAGGAAAGCCATATAGAGCCTTATAGAGAGACATGTTGATAGATGAATGATAGGACTAATTGTAGCAACTAGGAAAACTTCGCCCATGAGAGATAGGCAGTCCATTGGGTAGGATAAGAGTAGGTGAAAACTCGTAGGTACTGTTCTAATTATCGATTCACCACATCCGTCTGAGCGTCGCTCTGTGGATGGTGCGCGGTGCTGTAATAGAGATATGTGTTGTTGATCTCGAATAGATTCTTCCAAAATTTGCTTAAGAAGATTGGATTCCTATCTAAAACCATCGTCCTAGGAAAACCATGTAGTTTCACCACTGAATTAATGAATGCCTTGGTAGCATCCTTGGCTATGAACCCGGTTCGAGAGCCGAAAAATGGTCAACCTTATTAAACCTATCCACTACTACCAATATGGTAGTGTAGCCAGTAAACTTAGGTAGTTGGACAATAAAATTCAATGAAATCTCCAACAATGGCTATTTTGAAATTGGAAGTGGTTGTAGCATAATAATAGCATAATCCTCACAATAATAGCATAATCCTTTCTCCCTCTTCAATTTGATTTTAACTACTAATAATAACTTAAAAGGTGGGTTAGGTGAATTATTCTTTTGTGTGTTAGAAGTTAGTTGGGATGTGTTGATAAGTATAGTGGCAACTAGTGATTTAGTTGATAGAGTACGATTGAGTGTGTGTGATTGGTTTGTGGGAATAGAGGATGGGTTCAGGTTTCGTCTAAGATTCTTAGTGTGGTGGGGCTTTATGGTGGCTTGCTTCTGTTCATGCAATTTCGCTAGTGAAACTACATGCACGAAGGTAGTGGGTTTGGCTAGGAGGAGCTTACATTTCAAATGATCTTGTAGCCCAGCGATGAAGAAGAATATCACCCACTCTTTACTCGACACTGTGATTTGGTTGGTAAGTTCTTCACACAACCCTTGGTACTCGGCCATCGTACCACCTTGCTTCAATTCATTGAGCGCTACCTTAGGGTGGTTGTAGAACTGATTTTGTCCAAAACAAATGAGTAAGGCATCCAGAAACGACTCCCATGTATAGGCGATGTTGTTATTAACACCCCAGGGATACCATGAGTAGGCAGGGCTAGTCAAATGGAAGGAAATCATGCGGACTTGCATCTCATAAGGAACGGAATACCATTCGAAATGTTCACATACCTTAAGCATCCTTTCTTCCACCGCTTTGCCATTAAAGGTAGGGAGGTCGACCTTAACTTTGCGATCCATATGGAATTGTGGATGTTGAAAGTGTGCGGCCTTGTAATTGTGAGAAGAGTGAGTAAGCTCCTCATTATCGGATTCACTAGCCACCTTTTTGTTCTTGAGTACCTCCTTCAATAATTTACAAATCTCATGCAGTGAACCTTCTAATCTGTTCATATGTTCATTGGTGAAGGATACTTGGCTGGCGATCTCGACATGACTCCTCTGCAGTGCCGCTAATTCTGATTGTTGGCGGAGTTCATCGGAAGGAATCATTTTCCCTTAAAATGAAGCACCAAATGACAAGAAGATGGTTAACCTACACAACTCTAACAACTGCAGAATGGGAATGGGTTAGAAAGTACATAAGAATAAAGATAGAGTACGTAAGAATGAAGAAGAATGTATGAGAATATTATTGAATGAATAAAGTAATTTCCTATTCGAGTCAAGAGGAACTCCACAAAGGTTTACTCAAATTCCACACTGCCTATGACGTGATTTTCCCATACAATATATCCCTATTTTCTAACTAACTTGCCATGTCATCCTTGAGAGGTAATCCCTTGCTATGCACGCACATAATCCTTCAACCATGATGGCACCTTCCTCACTCTTTTGGCTTTGGACCCTACTGAGATAGAAGGTCGTGACAACCCATTCTCTCTTCTAGTTTTGCTTCCTAGACTGTATCTGGGTTAATTTTCTGGTTTGCTAACCCATTAACTATTGGATTAGGTGGAGAGCTATCAGTTGGACTCTTAAATCACAATAGAGTCATACATTCATGTTATTTCACCTTTTAATTTTTCAAAACCTATGAATGCACAATTCGTAACTTAACATTATAATTCTTTTTTTTATATGTATATCAATAAAAGTTTTAAAAACTTCTACTAATGCATTTTCTCCTGCACCATAACATCCATTAAAAAAGGCATTTTACTATGATAAAAGAAAAAATACAGTCCTCACTTGCATTGAAGAAGAGGCATCGTACCACTATCAAAGTGTATTAATAGATCCTAATTTACATTTTTATTTATTAAAGGAGCTACACACACTATGAATAAGATTGAGGGGAAGAAAGGCTTCATGGCAATTAAGTTTGATTTCGAGAAAGCTTATAATAGGCTTAATTGGAATTTTCTCAAAAAGTGCCTAATTGACTTTGGTGTAGGGGAAAAGCTCCCAAGTATCATTATGCATTATGTCCGATCAGTGTCCTACAATATATTGTGGAATGGAGGAAGGACGGAGAGCTTTCAACTAACTAGAGGAGTGAGACAAGGCGATCCCATCTCACCATATTTATTTGTTATACTTATGGACAAAATCTCAGCTAGTAGAGGAACATGTAGCTAACAATAAGTGGAAGCTGATAAGAATAGGGAGAGAGAGAGAGACCTCATATCTCACATATCCTTTTTGTTGATAACCTGTTGGTTTTGCAGAAGCGTGTAGAGAAAATTTGAGAAGTGCAGAAGAATCTCAACAGTTTTTGCTCTTCATTGGGTTTAAAAATCAGCAATAAGAAGACATCTATCATCTTCTCCAATAATGTGAAAGAGGATCAGAAGAGGCATATTCTCAAGGAATGTCAATTCCAAGAGAAGCCTTATCTTGGGAAGTATTTGGGTGCTATGATTACGAACCACAAAGTCGGGAAAAAGCGATTCAAGAACGTAGTTGAAAAGGTTCATAATAAATTGAAGGGATGGAAAGTTAACTGCTTGTCATTGACAGGATAGATTACGTTGGCCAACTATGAAATGCAACACTAATGAGTACATATTTTCCGATGTATTTTGGCTTGATCTGAATAGATTCTAGCATATAAACTCACACTTAAGCACCAAAATAGCATACTTTTGTGTTTTATCCCTAATTTGATCCTAAATGTGAAAACATGCAATTTTGTGCTTGAAATGAGCAATTTAATTCCACTCTTATTCCATTTGATGCCGTGATATGGTTTGTGAGTGATTTCAGGCCTTAGAGACAAGAATGGATGGCCAAAAGTGGAAGAAAGCATGTACAAGGGAGAAAACATGAAGAAAAACAAGGAAAAGCGCACACAGCAAGATGTGCGTGCGCACAAGCACATGTGCGTACGCACAGGTCAATTTTCAGCCGAGTGTGCGGACGCATACGTCTATGCGTCCGCACGTCCCTGCACGTGATTGCATTAATGAAACATGTGCTGCGTGAATTTTGGGGCTCTTGGCCCATTTTGGAAGGCTGAATTGCTGAAGTGAAGTGCTATATAAGGGTAGAATCAACACATTTCAAGAGGAAGCTTTCATTAGGTTTTGAGCTCACTTAGATAATTTTAGAGAGTAATTAGGAGTAGGAGTAGGAGTAGTATAGCATTGCTCTCTTAGGGTTTTAATTTCCATCTTCATGTAGCATTTTATAGCAAGCTTAATTTTGGATTTTGATCATCTTTAATTGTAAGTACTCTTTAATTCCTCTTTAATTACATTGTCTTTATTTTCATTTTCTTTGGTTCAAGCACTTTGTTTATAATTGCAATTTTGAGTTCTTGAAGTTTTGATTGATGAATTTAATGTTTCTTGCTTCCTTTATGCTTGTTTGGATGTTTATTGTTGATATTGTTGATAGCTTAGTTATAGTTTTCATTTTCCTTTACAATTTTTCATGTTTTACTTTTATGCACACAAGGTGTTTGTGAAAATGTCAACTCTAGATTTTGAGTAGATTTTCCCACCTTGACTTGTGGTTTGAGTTCCTAAGATACTAGAGTCATAATGTCCGATATTTAGTGGTAATTCTTGGGTAGTTAGTTGACTCTTGTTTCCATTGACGCTAGCCTTTTATCAACTAGTTTAATAAGTTGGTTACGACTTATGGATTAAGGTCAATTATACTTGCTTGACTTATTCCTCGATGGTTGGGGTTGACTAGGCGAGATTGACTCATCATAATTACCATAGTTGTGGTTATGACGATGATAGGATTCCTTGGATACTCATTCCCAAGTCAAGACTTTTTATTGCACTTATAGCATTTTCACGAGTGTTGATCTTACCTTCTCTTTACTTGCATTAATTACAATTTTGAGCATTGCTTAGTTCTTTTAATATTTCATTTCTTCCTTGAAAACCCCCTTTTTCCTCACAACCGAAAGCATAACACTTTCAATTGCATCCTAGGGAGAACAACCCGAGGTTGAAGTACTCTTGATCCCGGTTTATTTTGTATTGAATTTATTATTTGATTGATGGTCAGTTTGTTTGGTTAGGACTATACTTACACGCCAAATCCATTTTGATAATTTAACTTCCTAACCTATGCAAATTGCTCTTCTATCAAACACACAAGAATATCAAAGGGAGTTTGTGAATAGCTGGAAAAAATACAAAGGGCCTTCATTTGGGGTGATAACCAACATAAGAGGAGAATTCATCATGTGAGCTGGGATATTCTATTGTTGCCCAAAAATAGGGAGAGTGGGTCAGAGATCGGCTACCACAATCAATGATGCTTTTCTTATGAAGGTAGTTTGGAAATTAATTCAAGAGCCAAATGAGCTATGGGCAAAAGTCTTCATGCATAAATACATATAGGGAAGGGAAGAAACTAAAGGGATCAGATGCAGGGCTGCTGATTCACCTTTCTGGAAAGAGATAGTGAAAATCTGGCCAAGGCTAATGGAGAATTGCAGGATCTCGATAGGAAATGGGAGGAAGACATCATTTTGGTTTGACAACTGGGTCGAAGGGAAAGAAAAACTTCATGAAGCAACTATCGCCAACCTCCAACAAGTCCAAAGAGGGGAAGTGGTGGCGGACTATGTTAGCGAACATGGAGAATGAAACATGGAAAAATTAAGGAAGGTGCTACCAGATGGCACAGTTAATAAAATCAAATACATTCCTAAAGGATAACTGAAAGACACTATTAGTTAGAAGCATACTAATACAGGAGAGTTCACAGTTGCCTCTGCTTAAAAGATCCTGAGCGTGCAGCAACAAAGGGAGGTAAGTCAAGTTTGGATGAAGATTTGGAAATGAAAAGGGCCTGAGAGGATCAAAATCTTTGTTTGGAGGTTTATACCATGGCAAATTCCTTACTGCTGGTAGGAAAGCAAGAATGATGGTTGCTAACCCAAACTGTCATCATTATCCTAACCAGATTGAAACGGTATTGCACGCCATGAGAGATTGTCCAAAATCGGCACAGATCTAGACCCAGATTGTCTCACCAGTGGCTTATGCCTTTTTTTCGGGACAAATCTTGACTGCTAGATAAAGATGAATATTGAGAATAAGTTACGAATGAACACAAGTTATGAGTGGATAGATGAGTTCTTTGTAACATGATGGAATATATGAAACCGGAGGAATGAAGAATTGTTTTCTCCTCCCTTAGAAGATCAAGGAATAACTATACCATCATTAGACTGAACATAGATAGATTCAAGGAAGCTTGGGAAAGACAAGGTAGAAATTAGATTGAGAGACCAGCAAGTAAGAGTGCGATTAAGTGGGGACCCCCTAGTTGGTTGTGTGAAGCTAAACACAGATGGACCAGTTAAGGAAGCATAGAAAATGGTGGGTTTGGGTGAAATTCTGAGAACTCATGAGGGACAGTGGATTGGAGGCTTTATTACTAAAGTAGGAGATTGCTAGGTGATACAAGCAGAGCTTTGAGGAGTGTTGTATGGGCTCCAAATGGCTTGGAATTTAGGAATGAGGAGTTTTATTATGGAGGTTGATTCGATAGAAGCTTATGAGAAAATCATAAAGGATCTAGATTCATAGTGTTTCAACCCAATTATCACAAATACCGGAGCTTTTAAGAGCATGCTGTGGGAGCTAAAGGTTCAGCATAAGCTCAAAGAGAAAAATACATTTGTGCTGATTGGCTCGCTAAAGAAAACTTAAGGCACCAATTTGGATTTATATTCATAGATAATTTGATTGCCAGAGATTTAGCTGGGATCACTGATTCCAGTCTTTAGTCCTTTTTTTTTTTGCTTGTTCCAGGCCTAGGTTCTGGTGGATTACCAAAAAAATTGTAAAAATAACAAATATAATAGTCAAAATTGTATATATATATATATTTGGCCGGATGGATTGAAGAGTCTCCAATTCTAAATATTACATTACACACTTACACACACATTTAAGGGTTTTATTTATTATTTATATCGTCAGATTCAAACTTAAGTGTAACATATTAAAAGAGAACATATTTAGTCACTCAACTAAAGTCTTAGTTGCAATGAATTATGTATGTTGAACGATGTTTTAGAAGAAAGAAAAAAAAGTTGTACACCAAACTCGTCCCATGCTCTCATTATATATAGGTATAGCTACATTTAGCTTCCTTCATTTGGGCTTAATATTCTTTAGTGATTGAAAATATGAGGTTTATATACAAATTTTGGGTCACAAAAAATCTAAGTCAACCAACTTTGACATGAATACGACATTGGTAGATGGATTATGGACATATACAATTGATTCCTTTGTTAGCTTTTAAGTTTTGGTGAGTACATGCACACATTTAATGGGAAGGGAGATTACTACAAAGCATCGTAATCTCTTAACTCTCTCTCTCTCTTCAAATTTTAAGTTTAGTTGAACTTAGAGATTTAAAAAGAGAGAGATAATGAAATAGGCCCATAATTTTGATTTGGAGATACTCTTGTGCATGATGATTTAGATCACATCAAAATTCTTCCATTTATGTGATA
>NC_029787.2:109953917-109958802 GCF_000816755.2 Arachis ipaensis
AATACATTGAAATATAAAAAATTTATCATTTTAATTATTTTTGGTAACAAAAATTTATAGCATCTTTAAAATGTACCCTTTTAATATATGTTACCAAGATTCTAAATTTTAAAATAATAGTTTTTTAGCAGAGTTTGTCAATCATGATTTTTGGAAGGTCACCAGTGTTTTCTTTCTTACAGGAGGCTACAGTTCTATCGGAATGAGAATTTTTTACAGAATTCTTTAGTGTTTATAAAACTTGTCTAATTTGTTTAAAAATAGAAATGGAACAAAATAAAACCGACCTTTTTATTGTTAAATTCTACCAAGTAAAAACTACGTTTAACAGAAGACACCCTTTTTTTAAATGTCAAAAGTGCTGGTTTATATTCAAGGAAATTATAGAGACTACTTACAAGTGTGTGCATGTCAGATAGAACCAGCAGGGAAGTATGTCTTTTAGAAAGCAGAAGTGATTATGTATTACTATTGCCCCCTCTTTCTTTATTGACTTCATCCACACTTCCATTGAAGCACATGAATTGAGTGAATTTAACTCAATAAAAAGACAACCAAGAAAAAGAAAACGAAGTTCTTAACTATCACCATAAAACAATGTCTATGCCGTCCCATGATATATTAATTAATAATAATTAAATTCTGCCGCATGCCCTTTTATTGTCTGATCTTTGAAAACAATTGTCCCCCTTAATCTAACAACAAAATTCATAACAAGAAAAACAAAACTCACAAAGCATTACGCACGGCATTTTCTTTTCCTCTCTTAACTCGATGTAAAATGTGGATGACTATAACGACTCATATTCCCTGTGAAGATGTCTACATTATAAGTTACCTTCCCCCAAAGAAATGACACTCACTTCCGGCCACTAGCCTTTCTTGCAGGGGGGGCAGTGTCCTCATCGTCCGACTGAATATCTCCATACTGCCAGATTCCACGCCGGCTTGTCTTTGCCTCTGCCTGGAATTTCTCTAAATTATCAAGAGCTTGCTGTTTCTCTCTTCTGTCCCGTCTGTTTCTTTTTTCAAGCCTACCAAGTCCTTCCTGGAAATTTCACAAAGAAAACATTCAGAGGAAGTGAGTTTCCTGTGCAAACTGTATGCAGGTAATTAAAATCTATGCCTCTAAAGGGCATATCAAGAAAAACAGTGATTTGCAATGAAAACCTGTAGCATGGCAGCATTAACGCTGATCTCGGTATCCACAGCAACAAGAGTTACAGCAAGAACCGTCCCAGTTCCCTGCCCTTTCGTTTTCCCTCCTGAAGCATCTCTGTCCTCAACCTTGGCCCTGAATTCTTTGCCACTGCCTAAAGTGAGTTCGCTCAAATATTCAGCTGCTTCTTGGCCAAAGTCCTCTTCCAAGTTTGGAACCTTCATGTATGCAAGGCTGCACAGTTGAGCAATACCAGGAGCGGCAGAGACAGATTGATCAAGTGGTCGTAACTGACTGTAAGTTACTTCTTCTTGATTTCCATAATCAATGTAGAATACTTCAAATTTATCCTGGGGAGATTGAACGGCTCCTCGAGGCCCATTGACGATCTTACATGATTCCATATACCGAATCATAAATCAAAACATAAAATTGAATTAGACTAAGAACATAGGTCATCACATCTCATTACCTCTATTCATAAATAGTAAGAGATCACATGCACGCAATATGTCAGCCACGTAGTAAAATATCTGACTGAAGGATGTCAGGCCTCATAGTTTGGCAAATTTTGTTTTCCCCTACATCCTAATAGTACAAATCTAGATAACAAATCATGAAATGCAAGGGGGAGAAAGATACAAAAGGTTTGAAGAAACAAAACAGAATCCACTTTTGATCAAGTAAATATTTCTCATTAGCCATTTCTAAAGACCACACTTGATTGGCCATGGAATGGCTACCTCTTCTCACTATTACAGAAGCTAAACTAAGAACTTACCATTGCTCGGTACCATGATTTATCTGCCAGAAAATGACAAAGGACTATGTCACCCTTCTTAGGACTGAAAGCACCAAGCAGAGGAGCTTCTTGAAGGTTCAAAAAAGAAAGCTGTTGCTGAATGGATGCTATCTTCTGATCTCCAGCGGGCTGAACATAGAATTTACCACCACCCAAAACTTCTGTAACCACAACCTACAAATGTGTAACAATGGGACAAATCATTCAGACTTTTAAAATATCGAGAGATCATTCCGAATTTTTCAGTTTTCACAGCAAAAATGGTCATTTATGCAGGAGTATCCAAAGCACCTTAAGAACTTCTTGCTGTTTGTTTTCAACAGTTGCACCATTAGAGACTTCCTCCCCTTCGACATAATTCTCCCATATCTGCAATACAAATCACTTCAGAATAGCAAACCGGAAAAACAGAAGTGGCAATGTCAAGCATCATTAGGGAGGGACCTCTTCCTTACTTTCAGCTTTTGCCTCTTTGCAGATTGTTCAGCTTGCTCCAGAAGGTGTAAATCAGGAATTCTGTCACTGCCAAAGGATGTTTGAAGTTTTGCAAGACCAGCTTCAAGGAGTGTAACTGCTACATTTGTCCTTGACTCCCATAAGGATCCCAAGAACGTTCCAGTTCTATCAACAGTTTCCACTTCAATCTGAAAAGAGTAAATAATAAAATAAAATAAATAAATAACAATTTTACAATTAAAAACTACAACCAGGAATCTTAGTTCACACAGGAAGGGATAAACCCTGAATTACCTCAACATCTCTCTGCATAATCTTCCGCCTCATCAGTGCAATTGCTTCCTCAGAATATGGCTCATCACGACCAGGACATCTAACACCAGAGAATGCAAAAGCAATGCTGCAAGTTTCTTTTGGAATTAACAATTTAAAACGATGGCCGCTGAGGACATATTCCACAACAGCTGGGATTCTTCTACTCCGGTGCAGGAAAGGCAAGAAATCTTTGGCTTTCTTGGCTGATGCCTAGAATGAATCAAAACGGGAAAAAAAATGGTTTTTACAACATTTTATAAAAAATATTAACAGCGTAAAAGCAAAGAAGCAAAATTTAATGTAGCTTCTCACAATGGTCAGATCAGTTATATGCATGACCGGAGAGTCCTTGGCAGAATGGATCCCTTTTTTGCCAGATATGGCACGTGATTCTGCAGCAAGAAGAGCATCATAGTAGTTTGATCTCTCATCAAAGTCCCGATGTCTAATGACAGTTCCAAATCCTCGAGCAACTACCAACTCAGCGACATTGACCCCGGGTTGCTGGCTACCAGCAGGAACACCATCACCCTCACTCTTAACATTTGATACTAGGAAAACTGATCCAAAATCCATTGATCTAGCATCAGCAGCTCCAGGTGGAGCTGCAGACCCATCTGCTGGACTAACCTTTCTAGAATACTCCATTTGTACATTAACCTGAAAACAGGTATAAGCAACTAATGACTGTTTTCACAATTGATCATCAAAATAATCAATCTTATAATTTTCATACTTGACGGCCAATGAGGCGTGTTCTCAAGAACTCCTTTGCTTCACGAGCATAGGGAGCTGGTTTTTCATCTCTACGAGGATTGCCCATTTTGGGACATCGAATACTTGACAGGTTAATTCGTCTCTCTGCTAGTGGACTGCCATAAGGAATGGAATCATCTGCAACAATGATGCAGTCCCCACTTACAACCTCAACCACCTAGAAAGAGTCCAGCCAAATTATTATGCAAATCTAATTGAAGATTGACTGGTAGGAATAAAACTGGAAGACAGTTTACCTTTCCTGTAAAATTCTGGTCATGAATTGCCTTGGAATTAGTTGCTGGTGGTACATAGTTTGTCCACATCCTCAATCTGCTTTTCTTAGCCTGAAGCTCTGCAGCCTTCAGCTTCCTCTTTGCCTCATCCTCCATCATATTTGCACTCCATTCAACATATTTGGCGAAACCCTATAGATAGAGGAAATCGAAACGAGAGGGGTTTTTACTATTGTTTAAATGAATCTTATCAGATGAAAAGACATGGAGAAACTCCAAAAATTTCCCTTTATAAAACTGCATTGCATGTCTCTCTGACGCAACTCAATTACCAAAGCTACAGGAATGGAAATCATGGCAACTATTTTAATTAAAGTGTCAGGAAGCAATGGTGGGTAAGAGAATAACTTCCTGAAAAACTATTAATATACAAAAATAAATAAATAAATAGCTAGACAGCTGACAAAACATAAACGATTTAATGTGTCAAAATGTTTTAAGAAATGATGAAAGGAATAAAGCAGTAAATATTAAGAGACAATAAACAAGAAATGTTTAATTATTTGTGCAATCTTTGGTAAGCCACTTGATGCGATTAGCCATAAAGCCAGAAAGGATAGCCAGTACAAAATTTCCTTTTGAAATCCTTCTAGTTGGTAGGTAGGTAGATAAAAATCTTTCATAGCTTCAATGCGTGTTTTACGTGTTTCATATATATTCATAAACATCAGGTCTAAGTCAATTTCAGAGGCCACAAGCTTACTGCTAACTCAAATAACTCAACATAGTTATGATCCAATAGAAAATCAGTGGAATAAATCTTTCAAGTCCAACAGAAATTCAGCTAAAAGGTTATTTCCCAGTAATATCATAGTACAAGGGAAGAACATACATTTTCAACAAGTTCCAACGCCAGGTCTTTTGCTGATTCACCATCAGGATAATACACTGACCCAATCAAATTGCTGAACTTATCAACACCTTCAAGGACAACCCGCACCTACATACCAACCTGAAATTTAGAAAACAAGCAAAAATGCAACAAGCAAAGATAAATTAAAGAAGCATCTTTCATACATCTCGGTTCAACACTCTCATCTCGGTGAAAAATTTAGCCTCATGAGCAAAAGGATCAGCAACACTTTCAGCAACAGCAGCTGA
>NC_029787.2:109959085-109959549 GCF_000816755.2 Arachis ipaensis
ACTATCGGTTCTATCTGCTGTCACCTCTGACTCAACAACAGGCTCTGATGCAGCTTTCCTTCCCATTTGTGGGGACTAAATTAAGGAAAAATAGTTATTATCATGATTAACAGATAGCAGCATGGCAACACCAACAGCATTAATGGGACATACCTGAATTCCAGCAACGAAAACTTGGACAAACTGAAATTCAGGGAGCAGATAGACTCGCAGGGTACTGCCATCGCGAACCTGTTCAACAATTCCTTCCATTGGCTTGCCTTTGTTTGCAGCCAACAAACCCATAGCATCCAAGTTGCTTGGATCACCAATGGCTGAAGGTGGTAGATTTCTGATGGAGGCCTCAGCAGCACCTGGACTCTGCAATCAGCCACAAAATCATAATGAGGCATGACAAGTTTCTGTATAAGATTAGCTACAAATCACACTTCTCCATTCTTTTGTCCGTTTCCATTACATGCTAG
>NC_029787.2:109959555-109969297 GCF_000816755.2 Arachis ipaensis
CAAGGTCCCACTTCGTAGCAAAGGTGCCCATCGTGAGGCTCCTAGGTGGCCCCTTAATGGGAAATACAAAGGGGGTTTGCAAGATGGAGAATGTAAAACCGAAATGGAGAGCATTGGTGGGATTGAACACCACTACTCTCCTCGCATGTCCCAGCTCAAGCCAACTAAGTCACCAACATGGAGGAGTCCTGTCTAGATATTTTATGTTAAAGTGTATTAAAATAATTATCAAATAAATCCAATGACAAAGTTAAATGTCATTGCATAATTAATCCTTATTGTGGAAGGCAACAAGAAAATACTCATTTCCAGTCTGCACATAAATATTAAATATTTACATGCAACATTTAATTAAATCAACTCCGAGATAGTGACAGCATATTAGGCTTTGGTAATGACAAGATACAATGATTAGATAACGACAACATGTAATTCTTTTCATCAGCAAATGAGGCCTAACAGAATTTAGGTTGGATTCAAGTAAACCAAGCATCCAACAAAGCAGGGGGCTTGCATCAAATTAGCAATTAAAAAAAAAACTTGTTCACCAATTATAATATTATTAAAATTGTCTTTCGCAGTAAGTAACTATCAACTGTCAAGGGTCCAACATTTAAAAACGGAAACCCTAACCTTGTTCCAACGACCAACACCTTCCTGTTTAGCTTGTTCTTCCAATCTTAACAATTCTGCAAGGTAAGGGCTTGCTTCTCCTTTCTGTTGCCCCTGCTCTCTAATCTGCACAAACAAAAACCACAATATACAATTTAGTGATGGAGAAACAATTCAAGCAGGGAACAACTACCAGAAACACACTGTACTACACCTTTGCCCATCCTGCAGCAACAACCAGCATTGCAACATTCTTGTCCCCAAGAAAAACACTTGCAAACTCACGATTTATGGAGGGCACATTGTAATCAATCTTGAAGGTCACCTCCTGTTCCACCAATATACCAAGTCAGAGATTTAGAATGTTGCATGAGAATTAAATAACGGCAGGGCAGGTGATAAAACTGCAAACTTTATTTTTACTCACCTTCCCAACGCAGAGCTTCCTTAGAAATTCTCTACTTTCCCAAGCATATGGTTCATCCACACCACCCCTTCTTGCCTATAGAAATATTTTAAACAAAAAAATATACCAAACATCTCAGCTATTACAACCTTGATACAAGATATGTTTTTTTTTTTTATTTCCTTTTCCAGAATGAGAAAAGGGATATTAGCATATATGGAGAAAATTACCAGCCTAGGAGCAATTAAAGATGATAAAGTGATGGTCTTTTCAGGAAGAGCACCAGGCCTTGAGCTAGTGAGGGCCACAATGACCAAACAATCCCCAGAAGGAACAGCTTTGACCCTTCCTCTGTACCACCCAGTCGCTGTTGATGCCATCTTCAACAGCTAACCTACGATCTGCTATTAGAAAAAAAACGAAATATCTAAGTTACAAAATTTTCATCCATGCATTGACATGTAAATTACTCAGATCCACGACAACAATAGCCAAAAGAAACAAGCATGCACAAACACAACAATCTAAGCTTCTGAAAAACAATCTAGATGGAGCTGGTGCATTAGGCGATCGGATGAGAAAGGCTTCGTAATGATGGAATAGATAATCAAAATTGAGATCCGAAAATGGAAGGGAACGACGAAATCAAATGGAAGCGCATGCAGGGGAGAAAGCTGAATGAAGATCTACAACAACAATGAATAAATGAACGTAGAGCGTGAAAGGATAGGAAGCAGAAGAACCTTCTGAGGAACAGCGATGGATTCGATGAGAACAGAGAATTCGGCGGCGGATCACGATTCAGAGAGAGAGAGAGAGAGAGAGAGAGAGAGAGAGTGATGCAATTGTTAAATATTAGAAAGGAGGAAGAAGAGAGCTGGTTAATGTGAAATGAATGAATGAATGCCGAAATCTCTGAAGTAAGCCTTGTTAAACTTTAGCCCTCTGTTTCTACTATAATTACGATAATTGCCACTGCTAATTTCGCTTTCAATTCTGAATATCTGATCAATATTCGACCAAAATAAGCATCCTCGTCCTCCGCGTGACATATACAGTATATAGCAAAAGATATTTTTAACATAGTTTAGTCATTGATATTAATATTTGAGAACGAAAAATAAATAAGTCCGATGATTAAGCTTATCTTTTTTTTCCTCTCTCATTTTCAGACATATAATAACTACCTATCTTTGGGCAACGCCTTTTCTGGTGTGATAGTGTTTTTCGCTCGTTACCTTAATAATATTAAAAACACCATTGTTTTCTCTGACATGAACTCTTTGTCTTATTTGTGTCTTTACCTATTTGTATACATAATCTACGTACATTTTTCTGATAAATTATAATATAACATACACTTATGAAATAAATTTCACTCACATTTAATTAGATAATAAAAATTTTATATACGAGACAAATAGGTAGAAAATAATATTTCATTCTTGTGTGGATGAATTTTCGAAATATACCTTGTCTCTTACATTGTTGTAATACGTTTTTTTTTAATGGAGTAAGAATAATTTGGACATCAAAAAATATAGTAGATGGATATTTGCAAAAGACACTATAATGTTTGAGTTAGTAAATGTTTAAGAGGTATAAGAATTCTATAATTATAAAATGTTAAATATGAAATAAAATTTATCATGTGTCATCTTAGTTATATAGAAATTAGAGCCTTTATGGGCATAGAGTTGATGAATAGAATCGATGACCATTTGTCATTAAGTCAGAATAATGATTATTAAAATCGTCTGTTACAAACTTAGAATGAAGGCAAATAAAGTCGAGTTATGACACATAATGCACAATAAAAATCGAGTTATAAGGTGACGAATATATAGTAAATCCCAAGTTTGGTCGGATTATTATGTCGGCACTTATTCAAAAAATAAATAATTCTGCAATCAGTTTTATCTGCTCGAGTTAACTGTGAGATAAATACTTCGTCAATCTATAGCAAGAGACCCATAATTATTTCTCTCATCTTTAGTTTATGAATATTGGCTTAACCAAAAGATGTTGTGAAATAAATTATATGATTATAACAATAAATATACATAAATTGTAGAATAAAATAAATGAACCGATTACTTATATGACAAGTAGTGATATTTTGAATTAAGAAATTCTAAAAGATTACTTTAGGGCTAGAACCATTTTGTATTGGCGAATTTGAATTTAAATTCATGACTTTAGTGCTAAAAACTCTACATGTAAATTCATGAAGTTGTCATAATAAGATTCAATATTTAATAAATGCAAACATTATTGTAGATAAATGACTTGAATCCAATACTTTGTTATCTTAGTATGTAATTTTAAATGCTATGAAAGAAAAATAGAATAATATTAATTAAATAAAAATACATTGAAATATAGTGGTTACAAACTATTATATTTATTGACTTCGCTCCTATTCCTCTCAAATAGGAGCTTTGCCACAAATAGTAGATTTTAGGAATTGATGTAGTAAGAAGAAAGAAATAGTTAATCATGTCTCATGGAGGATAAAAAATGCATAAAAAGAATTATGGATAGAGCATATATAGCTCAAGATTAGTCTTTTTTAATCGAGCTTAGTCTTTTTCATTGTTTGAATGAATTTGTAGTTGTTTGTCTTTTCAAATTCAAGAAAAAATGTTAGTCATCTAATCATCACTCTTAACGTAAATAGCAAACCAAATACTACAAAAGAAGTAAAGGAATAGATATTCTAAAATAGAAATAAAAATAATGTCAAGATTGATCTCTTGGTTATGAATGTCAATTTTCTTGGAGTTTATCCTCTCCTCATGTTTGGTACCTAATTAAATTTAGAATAACAAATAGTAATTTTGGCTTTAAATGGTTATAATGTTAGTAGAGGATGATTTTAAATCCTGATCTTTATATTGTTTGAATTTATTTTGATAAATATAAAATTAAATAGTAATGCAAAATATTAAGGATTGGGTCAAATAAGACTCAATTGAGGGCGCTTAATAATGATGATGATTTGATCTATCAAAACTCAGTTGGAAAATAATAAAGTAATATAACAGCAATGGTAGTATTGTTCTTCTGCACAAAGAACAAAAATAAAGCAAACAAATTTGTGGAACAAAAAATTTAAAATCATCATAATGTTCTATTGTGTGTAATTTTTTGGTGACATTATGAATCAAATGAAAGAATTTTATAGTTTTGTATAAAGTTAAAGTTAAAAGAGAATGAGTGATAATTTCATAATTGTAAAAATTTTGTAAAATAGAGCATGAAATTATAATTTTTGAGAATATATAATAAATTGTCGTTTTAGTTTGATATCACCTAAATAGATGAGATCTTGTTGATAATAGTTTGAGGATATGCTTTTGTTAAATTTTTGGAAAAGAGCATTGTTCACTGACTTCAAGAGAGTTTGGATAATAAGTTTATGTGACAATAATATAGAAAAAGATAGAGATATAGGACTATGTATATGTAGGGTATATATGCATTTGATTCTGGAAAATATTAAAAATTATATAAGCTTTGAATATTGAAATAAAATTCTATAAATTCTCAATAAAAAATAATGTGAAAAGGATAAAAGTAGTAATTTGTCTTGATATTAATCAAGTTATATATCACATTATTGAATTAAATATGATATTAAAAATTGATATAATAAATCTGTAAAAAATTTGCAGTATATATGAAATAATATATCATGTGAAATTAAAAGAATTTAAAGTAGAAAACATACATTAAAGTTGATTATTGTTAAAAAGAAGCAATTGTAGAAAAATATACTTTAAAGTGAATAATGATATAATTTAGTGATAAAAGTTATTCGATGAAGACACTTATGTGAGGATACTTTTTCACTTGAGAACAATTTTTCTAGCATGGATATAGCATTTGATTGTATTCCTTGACAGAATTGATTGTATGATATGAGAATATAATGATCAATTGTCTTTGGAATTTTTTCGATCCACAGCAATTTATTGATGAATTCTCATTGATGAATTTCTCGCTCAAAGCAATTAATTACTGAATATTTATAATTTATAATGAAGGTCATATAACATGAATAAGATAAATTGAGAAAATAAATATGTATAAAATCGCAACATATATTGAATAATATATATTATAAAAGTAAAGAAGTTCAAAGTAAAAAAATATACTTTAAAGTTGATAATTGTAGAAAAAAAATGACATATAACTATCGTCATACATAACAAATGTGAATTACTTAATTTTATTTGTTAATATTATAACTTTGTTTCATAAAATCTGCATCAATTTGTTAATAAAGCAATAAAATAATTAGTCATTTAATAATATAATAAATTTTGTTTAGCTATAAAATATATTATTGCTCGTGCAAAAGTAACAAATTTGTATTTTTGTATCTATTTTTTTGCTTAACTTTCTCCAATTTGTATTAAACAAATAGTAATATAAAATTTAATAGTATAAAGTGAATAGTATAATAGTTATATATAATTGATATACAATTGATTTTTGTATGAAATCTAATTTTAAAATTTGAACTCATCATTACCGTCATTTAATTGTATAAATGAAATTATTAAGCAATAAGAATATAATACAGGATTAAATAAAAATTTAATTAACATGATTGTTACATGTCATTATTGTAAATGGACGGCTTTGTATCCTAATATAGGATGTCTTTTTCTCTTTTTTTTTTCAAAATAAAAACACAAGAACCAATGATCTTTAGTAATAGAAATAAAAAACGATGAGTATTGTCTTGTAAAAGTGTAGATAAAAATAGAGAGCCAGAGAGAGATACTATTTGTAAGAATTATTCAAAGTATAGAACATATATTGAGGTTTAAATATAACTAATAAATTAGTAAATATTAATTACACAAAATATAAATGCAAAAGTATGTTGAATATAATTTTACTTGTGTAAGTAGAAAATTTTAAAAAGTTAGCAAAATTGATAGGCGAGTTTGTACTCGAATTGATTTAAAACCGAGTTTTTTTCTTAGATTGATTGAAAGTCGAATTTGTTTTCGGATTGGTTATTAAAAGTCGAGTTTGTTCTCGAATTGATTTGTTGATCGATTATGACATGTGAAATATTATAATACGTAAAAGTGAAGCAAATCAAATGTATAAAGTACATACTTTATAAAAAGTTACAATAGGTTAAAATTTGATAAAAAGGTATTAAATAAAATCTTGATCAAGATTGTTAAAATTGGTTCAAAATTTTGAATGTAAATCAAGTTTTATCAACCTGACCCGAGGAGAGTAGGAATTATTTTTACTCGTCTCTACAAACGTGCCAATTGTTCTTGTGTGGATGAACTTCCGATGTATAACTCGTCTCTTGCGTTGTATTAGGCCTTTTCTTTAATGGAGTGAGAATAACTCGGATGTCAAAGAACCCAGTAGGTAGGTACCTGCAAAAGACATTCTGACGCTCAAGTCAGTAAATATTTAAAAGGTATAAGAATTCTATGATTATAAAATGTTAAACATGAAATAAAACTTATCATGTAGTCCCTTCTAAGATATAGAAATTGGTGCCTTTATAGGGATAGAGTTGATGAATAGAGTTGATGCTATGATCGTTTGTCGTTAAATCAAAATAATGATTATTAAGATCGTCCGTTACAAACTTAGAATAAAAGCAAATAAAATCGAGTTATAACTCACAATGCACAATAAAAATCGAGCTATAAGGTAACAGATCAATTTCTTAACCTAATATGACTTATATTTTATTATATAAAAATTGGATTTCTGCATTTAATGATGGAGCTGACGTGGCATGCTTTTGAGAGTGTTTTTCGATTTATTTCTTTCAATTCTGTAAAGCAAATTAATTATAACTAATTAATGATATCAATTAATTAATTTGATTAAACATTCAAATCTCACAATTTATTGTAATTTATATAAATTGATTAATTATAATTAATTATATCAATTAATTAATTTAGTTAATTATATTAATGATTTGATTTGATTTGATTGGAATAAATATCAAATTATTTTAGTAAATAATAAATATGATAACGAAATACATGAATTAATTTAATTATTTTTTTTAAATGACATCTATTTATACGAAATCATAATGTGTTTTTTACTCATTCGTTCTCTTTTCTCTTTTTCTCTCTCTCATCTCTTGTGTTTAGGACTTTAGGGTATAATTTTTTTAATTTATTTCATTTTTATTTCTTTTATCATTACTTATACATTTCATTTTTTTATATATTTTTTAAAAATTTTTGTCTATTTTAGTTGCTCATTATTAGGTGCATATTTTTTCCTTTCGAGCTTTTGATTAACAAAAGAGATGTGTCCTTTTTACGGTATTTTTAAATAATCTTACTATAATTTTATTTTGTAATATTCTCTTTTATCATGTGTACTTCACATGTTTAAGGAGTTGACTTAAAGTTATAATATGATATATGAGATTATAATATGATTTACATTATATTGAAATATTTGGACATTATCGTATAGATATTTTTGAATTTGTCCATTAAATTCAATCATATAGGATCTTAAAAATTATGTAATTATGTAATTATATATTTTTCATATAATTATTGTATTGGTTATTTACATTAATAAGACTATTTTTGTTATTAATATTTATAAATATACTATTATCTATATAATTAATTGAATCATCTTATTCGTTTAAGTTTAATTCTATTGAATTAATTATTCGAAATGTCATCGCTATTTCTATTTTTAAAGATTTTTTTAATATTATTTAATAATTATAATAACATGATGATAGTTAAAAAAAGACAGAGAAAAAAAATTTTCAATGTGAAAATAGGGTAAAAAAATAAATTTATTTCATGTGAAAATAGGCAAAAAAAATAATATGTTTTTTTTATAGATAATTATTGTAAGGCATCAAAAACTCTAACAATTATTAAGAATAAATGATCGTTATAAAAACAATGCCAATTTAAATGATATACAAATAAATCATGCCAAACATAACATACAATTTAAAAGGGTTACTTATGAAAAAATATAATTTATAATATGTATTTTTTTACTATTTATTTCAAAAAAAATCTTAATTACTTGTGTGTGTGTGTAATTTACTTTTTTTTTATAAAATTCTACTTGTGATACTAATTCTTCTAATGATGTAAATGCGGATAATTATATTTTTATTTTTAATTAATTATATCAACTAATTAATTTAATCAATTATTTCCTATTTTTTTTTTTTGAATTCAATAAATCAAATAAAATCAATTATACTAATTATTTGTATCAACTAACTGATTTGATTAATTCTTAAAAATATTTTTATTTAATTTATTTTATTATTTAAATACATGAATTATAACTGATTAGTTATTTAATTTTATTACGATAAATATCAAATTCTATTTCGAATATAAAAATATAAAATTTTATTCCTTCAATTTTTATTTTACTACTATAAAAGACCATATATGCTAGAAGAAAATATCATTCATTTACCAATTACTCTTTCATTAAGTAACTTTTACAGCAATTCTTTTTCTTCCTATGAAGCGTCGTCGCAAGAAGTCAACTATCGTGGACACAAACCACCACACACTCTTCAACTCCCGTGCTCATCATTCAAGGTAATATATGATATGTTATTCATGAAGCATTTATAGACCATGGTGTTATTATGTATGCATAAATAAAAAAAAATTCGTAATTAAACTTAAGTCATTTACCTGTTTGTGTGGTATATTATAGTGTGAAATTATTTATAATTTGTGTTGTGCAATGATATTATGGTATAATTTAAACTTTTGTTTTAGAACTGTGTTATGATTTTATCTCATCATTTTCTCTTATATATTAAGTTGATGTATTTTTATTTATTATTATTGAAACGGATGTGATATAAAATTTTAAAAAAATAAAACTCTCACACTTAATTTATTTTATTGTAGTCTTTTATCTCTTCTATTTCTTTTTATTTTCTTCTTATTCATTTTATTTTTTTTAAATATCATATAATTTATTATAATTTATACCAATTAATTAATTATAATTCATTATATCAGTTAGTTTAATTCATTAATTTATAATATGCATGATAAAATAGATTATTTGTTACTTATACATTTATTCTTCTAAAATCTAAATCTGAATAATTATATTTATATTTTATACTTTTTTTACGATTTATTTTGTACAGTGTTGGTATATTAAATAAAAATACCTGTTATAATAACAAAAAATAAAATAAAACTTCAATCAATAATTTTATATTCTTTACTTTTTTTTTTAATTTTATTTTGGATTTTAATTTATTACTAAAAGGTAGTGAAATTCTATTGATACTGAAATAAAGTTACAAAAAGGTCCATATTGTAGAATAAGTAAAATAATGTGATACCCAAATTACAACATCCAAATGAAACAACCTAAGATCTAAAATGTTTATCTTTCTCTTTCTCGCTGTCTATTATATTATCGATTCTATTATATAAAAATCGATTTTTTACATTTAATGATAGAGTCAACGTAGCATGTTTCTAATAGTGTTTCTTAATTTATTTTGTTTAACTCATTAAATAAAATTCATTATAATGCATTAATTATATCAACTAATTGATTTGATTAGATATTAAAGTATCACACAATTTAAAATGATGTATATTGATTTAATTTTTATGATATATAAATTTAAGGAATAAATTAAAATAATATAACTTATTACTTATTTAATTTGAATAAAAC
>NC_029787.2:109969636-109984427 GCF_000816755.2 Arachis ipaensis
TATATTAATCAAAGAATTTCAATAGTTATCAACTACATCTAATAGAATGACTGAGAAGTGAGAACTACGACAAGTTAAACCCAGATTCAAAATGCTGAAACAAAGGAAAGAAAACAGTGGATATATTATTAGAGAAAAATATATAATAACGAGAAATATACTAAAACTGGATTTTTCCTTTAACTAATAAAAGTGAGATGTCAATTTCTCATGAATTCATTTTTCATCTAAAATGAAATCACTATTTCACTACAAGAAATAGTATAATTATCGACGTTAAAAATCCACGGTCAAATTTTCCTTCGATAATTTTCGACGGCTTGTCGTCGATAAAATGAAAAAGAAATTATTAGAAATAAACTATTAAAATCGACGATCATGTCGTCTATTATTTTAGCAACGTTCTAGTCTCTTAACTTTTATCGTCATATTATCGACGAAATGATGGGTGAAATTTTTTTCATTAAAATCGACGGACTAATTGTCTATTTTAATAATTATAATATCGACAACTTTTACTGTCAATAAATTTAGACGATTGAGATTTATTTTTAAAATTGGATAGACGGTATAAATTTATTTAATAAAATAGACGACTAAAGTATCCATTTTTGTTTTAATTAAAATCGACAAAAACACCGTCGATTTTTATCAACAAAATATCATCCCCGCATTTACTTCCCGCGACCTTTGTATCACTCAATTTCCCTAAAATTAATTCCAAACCTTAAGAAATTCAGTAGCATTCATACTGGACAACACTGTACCGGGCAGCCAACAAGAACGAGGGATGTACGTGTGGTCGCGAGCCGAAGACTTCACAGATAATCCCTCGCTGCCATCCGAGTATCGCTGCCTAAGAAATTTGCATGGTGTTGTTGCGGATTAAAGTGTTTGGGAGTCTAATTCTTGGTAACATTTCCTTCTGAAAAATGGTCAGTATATCTATTAAGTTTAGAGTTATGGGAGGAAAAATGTAGTGATTTACATTGACTTTATATATATATAAGGTTAGACAATACTATATACATTATACAGGAACATTTCATTTGTAAAAATATATATTAATTTTGTCCAATGAACATTATTGGATTAACAGTAAAGAATTTGGTATTGTTGCTAATTTAAAACTGCAAATGATGTATTATTCTTGGTATGCCAATCTTCAATTAAGGAGCGAAAGCTGTGATTAAGGGTGAGGAATGTGTGTTTAAGAAAGTATTGCTTTGAATATTTTGTATTATTAGTAGATTGTAATTTAAATGAATATAAGTTTAAGTTTAGTTATTTATCTTGTCTTGAATTTTTATGTTAAAGGATTTTTTATTATTTTGATAAGTTTATAAACTCATTATCTAATATTTAGTATAAATTATATTTAAAAGTTTATTTTTTTTGTTATCTAATATTTTGTATAAATTTTATTTTGATATTTAAAATTTTATTTGCATTAATTGTCTACTATTTTTTAAATAGAAAAAATAATTAAAAAATGTGGTTATTAAAATCGACGGTAAAGTTGTCGCTTTCTAAATTTAAAATAGACAAATGAAAACAAAATATAGACGACGAACTTGTCGGTATTTTAATAATTAAATCGACGGCTCTTTCATCGATTTTATTAAATCAAATATCGACGGAAATGATGTCGATTTTGTATAATAATATCGACGGAAACGGTGTCGATCGACGTCAAAGCTGTTGATTTTATTAAGATGGGAAAATTTCCAAACTCATATTATAGACGGGAAGCTTGTCGATTTTAATGAATTATTATCGACGGCCTGGTAAGCCGTCGATTTTATTATAATTTTAAAAAATCAACGAGCTTAATAGCGTCTTCATCCACCGTTGATTTTGCCATCAATTTTTAATATTATCGACGGCTTAGCCGTCGATTTTAACGGTGTTTCTTATAGTGTTTTTCTTCTAAATTTATTTTAGAAAAATATCTTTATTATAATTATATTATAATATATTATAAATTACAATTATATTACAAGTAGCATTTAATGAATAATGCATAATTATAGTAATTTAGAAAAATAAAATAAAGTCCAGTGATTTATCTTTCGACTGCACACGTATGTAAAATAACTTTTAAGAAGGAGTCACGTATAGTAAATACGGTCGATGATTGTAAAATTGTATACTAACATTGATATAATATTATTTCAGGTATATGTTTTGCAGGTATAAAAAAAAGTGTTGAGTTATTTTTTAGTGGGTTTAAATTATTTATTGTTTATTAGAGAATTTTGTGCATTAGAATTCTCTAATAATTTATTATTTATTTTGAGTTGATTTTGATATGTTCTTACTTGACAGTAAAACAACATATAAAAAATTGTTGATGGGTCTAAGTATTACTAGGTTATTTATGGTCACATTGAGTATATATGTTTAATTTATTGAAAAAAGTAAATTACTAAAACTAATTAATAACTATTTTAGAGTTAATACATTTAATACTATATTAAAAAATAAATAATACATAATATGTTACATTTTTATTAATCAAATTATTATAATTCAAATTAATCTTAACAAAAGAATTTAAAATTATAATTTTAATCTTATCACGTGCATGGCACGGGCTATTATACTTGTTTAATGTAAAAATAAGGCAAAAAGAATAATATATGTTTCTTTTTTATAGATAATTATTGTAAGGTATCAAAAACTCTAACAATTATTAAGAATAAATTATCGTTATAAAAACAATGCTAATTTAAATGATATATAAATAAACCATGTCAAACATAACGTACAACTTAAAAAAGTTACTTATGAAAAAATATAGTTTATAACATTTATTTTTTTTATTATTTATTTCAAAAAAAAATCATAATTACTTAACAATCTTTATTTTTTAAATTTACTATATATATATATATATATTGGTAGTGGTAAGGGTATTTTGGTCCAAAAAAATCAAAAGGACGATTTTAATACGAAAAAAAACGTTAAGGATGATTTTAAATCGAAAATTAGAAGAGGGATGATTTCGATTCTGGCGCAAAACTTTTGGGACCAAAATCGTACTTATCCCTATTAATAATGAATAATAATTAACCTCTCATATTTTTAATCAAAGTATTTTAATGATAGTTTCTATTTGTTGATGTTAATGGTTGATTGTTTTTTTAAAATAAAATGCATTATAATTTTAGATTATTTCATAATTAACAATAATGCTTGATTATTTCTTTAAAATAAATGATATTATGATTTTAGGTTATTTTATATACATAATTAATGTTCATAATACTAAATTACTCTAAATTTTCTATTTTCTATGGTTAGTAGTTAATCCCAAATTGAAAAGATTATGTTGAATTATTGAATGGTCCAAAAGTATAATTGAGGTAATTAATTTAGTTTATTTGTTTATTAATATATTTGATCGAAAGCATGAATGATAAATAAGACAAAAAAATAATTAAAAAAATAAAATTTTAGAAATTACTAAAAATAAATAAAAAAATAAGTTATAGGGTATTATTTTATTTAAATTATTAATAATTAAAAAAATAAAAAGTCATTAATTATTTTAAAATAGGCACTAATTATAAATTGAGTTTTACGGTATTAATTTATTTCAATTGTTAATATTGTCTTATAAATTAATAACTTTGTACAAACAATTGTTAATAAAATTTTACAATACCTAGATTTATACATGTTTAGTTTATGTATTTTATTCTACTTTACACAGAGGCTTAAAACCTATTTTTTTCAATTATTTATTTAAAGAAGATAGCGATATGAATTATATCAATTATAATTAAAAGCAACAAATGTAGCAATTGAAATGATAAAAAAAGACCAGCCAAATGGATATTTGTCGGATTACTTGCAATTTGGGACTAAATGGAGACCAGTAAAATTTTTACGGGTAAAGACCTGTTCACGTGAAGAGATTAGGATGGAGACATGGGTCCCTTGCCCTCTTCAAGGGACCGTTAAATCCACGCGAATATAAAATTACTGATTTATCCATATATATATATATATTTTATAAATTTGGCAATCTTAATTTCCGTCTCCAATTTAAACTCTTTTTTTTTCTTTCTAGACTCATCCTTAATCTTGATTTTGTATCTACTCTTCCATTAACTCATTTTTTCTACCTCCTAAATTCATTATTATGTCGCTGAGTCTCGTCCTAAAATATTATATTATGTTATTATGTTGGAAGATATTTTTAATTTTTTTTAAAATGTCATTTTTTTATAATGAATATATTATGAGTTGTGTTGAATTATATTGAATTGATTATTTTATGATTATTACATTATAGTTTTTTTTGTATTTTTTCAAAGAATATTCATAAATAATTGTGGGTATCTGCATTGGGTTTTAAGACAATAAATCTAATTCGGATTTAGGATCCTAATAATAGACCTAGATTAATATTACTCACTTGAGTTAATATTTTGAGTAATTACTATAATAAATATTAGGGCAATTCACCTAAATAAATTGTTTCACCTTCAAAATTACGCAAATGCATTGTTTCCAAAATGAAGACGCAAATGCATTGTTTTACATATCTATAGAAACCACTACTGGCAGTAGCGGTTTACACAAACACAAAATCCGCTGCTGCCAGTCGCGGATTACATTGAGTTGTGGCAGCATGGAAACCGCTGTTGCCTGCCGCGGTTTCTGCATGATTATGGTTGGTCATAAACCGCTACTACCAGTAGCAGTTTATGTGCATTGGGACACGTGTGTAAATCGCTAGAGGCAGCAGCGGTTTACGTTGAGTATGAAAATAAATAGTAAAACTAATCTTTATCTAAAAAAATAATTACAAATCAAATAATTAATGGTATATACTATTTAAATAATATTATAAATAAAAAAAATTAATTTATCATTTCACAATATAATTTAAAAAATATAAATATGCATGTAATAAATTTTTTATTTATATTTATTATTAAAAGTGAGACCAAATTACAAATAAAAAAATACAATACTCAAAGTATTAAATTATATAAATCAAGACTAATTTTTTTTATTTTCATCTCTTTTAAAATTTATAAATAATAAAATAATTTATTTTTAGCCAAAAGTTCACTAAATCATATATTTTTCTCCCTAACAATCACTTCATTCTCTTTTATTTATATCAACCATATAAAGGAGATTCGGAGAGTTTGGAACATGGTTGTGTTCTTTGCTGCTCATTTGCACTTGAGATTCTAGCTAAATGAATTTTTTTTTATTTGTGCAACTTTGTTGTCTTATGACAAAAAATAAAAACTATTTGTATTTTATAGTTGATAGATTGGATAAATAATAGTGATAGCATCATAATTTTGATGAATAAAATAAAAAATATAAATATGCATGTAATAATTTTTTATTTGTATTTATTATTAAAATGAGACTAAATAGCAAATCATGATAGCATCATAATTTTGATGAATAAAATAAAAAATATAAATATGCATGTAATAATTTTTTATTTGTATTTATTATTAAAATGAGATTAAATAGCAAATCAAAGAGTGAGTACTCATAGAGTACTAAAATATATAAACTAAGACTAATTTTTTTTTAATTTCATCCCTTCTAAAACTCATGAATGATAAAATAATTTATTTTTAGTAAAAAATTCACTAAAAATAACAAATCAAATAAAAAAAATTCACTATTTTTTACATACGATTTTTATTAGAAATAAATAAAATATTAATGCTTAAAATAGTTCCTAAAACAAATTAGGTATGAATAAATTTGGCGGTGAAAGATTCAATGCCAAGTTGTTCCCCTCATTAATTTCAGGTTGACAATATTAATTACATACGAACATGTAAAGTAAAATTTTTCGTGCAAGAATTTCTGAAAATTTCAGTATCCAATAATCCCCAATTGAGAATTCTTACTTGGTGGAAGATCCACCATCATTAAAATCACAACGCGCACGAACAACGACAAACGTGAGTAATAGGAACGAAAACAGCTGTTGGTCATTAGCAAAAAAAAAAGTATATATATTTTCCTCAAGGCTCGAGGGCATGGATCTAGTGGCTTTCTTTTTACAAGTGTCTGTAAAATGATTACATCCATATAAGTAGCATTGCTAAGTGCTCAAATAAGTATTGCCCCTTTCTATAATCAGTAGCATTGGTAAGTGCTCAAGTTAGTGGAATCAGATGCTCAAGGGCTGCCAAAAACCCTGGCAGGGTAGATAACAGTGGGTGGATCAGAAATCTTTTCATCTGGGCCAAGATCATTCATAGGTGGCCGCTGTTTGTGGTGATTAGTCACTGATTGGTAAGCCATTGCCAATGCCAAAGCCTGCAAACAAGTGCACTTACAGGTTACAACACTAGTTAAGGAATTCAATGCACACTAATTAACAAAATTCATAAATATATATATTATACAAAGAGATAGAGAGAACATAGAAGTTGCTAAAACAGTGATTAGAATCATTGGCTTACAATATGATCACGGTTAGGGGGAGCATAAATGCCAGTGGTAACTGTGGTTCTTCTTTTGGTGCCGCCAGGTGGTGGCTTGGAGATATTAGTAAATCCTGTTGGTACTACTATGACTGGGAAACCAACAAGATTTCCTACACAAACTTTCTCCCAGTCAGTTGCATTGCCAATGAAAGCATCCACGGTTAATGACTCTCTTATTTCCTTGATTAGCCTTCCCCTTGCTCTTTGTGCCTGAATACAATAATTGAAAAATCCAAATGGGCAGCACATTTTAGCTAAAAATAATGTGGATGATATGAATTGCTTGATATGGTGTAACACATATTAACCTGATTTTTCTGTCACATTCAGTAACATGATAAATAATTAATACTATATCAAAATGCTTAAGAAATTCAGTCATTCATCTTGTATTTCACTAGGTTTACCGTTTTTATTCTATCTTGAGGTAAGTAAATATGCGCATCTCTGGTTAAATTCAAGGGAACCAAATAAGAATACCTGCATGTAGTCCACAGCTGGAATTACGCAAGCGCGGCGCAGTTCAGTCGGCCACTGCTCTTGAGCTTCATACACATTATCCTGGCCTGAGCGTTGCCACTCATCAAAGTGAGCCAGCATGTCAACATCCATTGTGAAATTTAAGATGCCTTGAGCAGAATCAACTGTGTAATTCAGTTTGAAAGGGACCATCTTGACACCCTTTGACTCAAGAACATGGACAACCTATATATTTGTCACCAGAAAAAAAAAAGGAGTAAGTTTAATGAATGATCCTAGCAACAATCAAAAGCTGCAAATGTTTTTCAGGCAATTAAGCCCACAAAGTTACTTGAACGACAAACCTCCATTTCAGCATCATCAAGATATCCAACTGTCAACTTTGTAATGTCAACATGGAATGGATCATCAAGGGAGCTAACTTTTGAGGAGTGATCATGAGGGTCTCTTCCCCGAATAATGTCCAATACAATGGCACAATCATCTGCAGATCTACAGAAAGGGCCTAGTTTATCCTAGTGAAAAGATTACATATTAGTTTACAGCATGTATAGCATCCTACCACAAAAAGGACAGCGTAGAATTTGGGTTTTACCAAGCTTTCTGATATACTCATCACACCAGTTCGACCTACTGTACCAAAAGTTGGGCGTAGTGCTGTTATTCCACAGCGAGCTGCGGGGTAGGTTATGGATCCTGCCGTTTCTGATCCAATTGCAAAAGGAACCAGACCTGTAATGCAATGAACAAAGTCTCAAGACATCAACATTACTGATAATTGACATGAAAAATAGAACAAATGGAACCAAAATGAAATCTTAAGCACATTATGAGAACTGTAATTAATAGCACAAACCTTATAATGAAAAGAACTTGCACAAAGGAAGAAATAAACTAACAATAAAGCAGTCATTCATGGACCATGGTGGAACAGTACCTGCAGAGGTGCTAGCTGCAGGACCAGCAGATGACCCTGTGGAAAATTCCTCTATATTCCATGGGTTCCTGGTTCTGCCACCAAACCAGATATCATCATATGCTAATGATCCAGAAACAAGCTTTGCAACAAGAACAGCCCCAGCAGACTTCAACCTGTGCTGAAAAAGTACTGTTAACTAGTTACGGAGTTGTAGGTATTCAAGTGTAGATTTACACTTTGCCATGGACATTACCTCTTATAGACCCATGCTTCCATATCAATAACTTGATTTTTGAATGATTTTGAACCCCATGTTGTTTTGTATTCAGGAACTGCTATGATGTCCTTCAATCCATATGGAATTCCATGAAGGGGCCCTTCAACAATTTCAGATATGAAAAATACAAATCTCTCAATACTCCAGTGCTTAAACAACTTCTCAAAAAAAAGTATAAAGTATCAAAGTGCTATTTTAATACTTATATGCTGCAACAACTACGCTTAAACAAAATGAAGCTCATGCCTATTACAGCGTGACAGCCAAACCTAAAGAACTACAAATGATTTTGCTGAAATGGTAAATATCATGTTAAAGAACTTCATATGAATGGTAAGGTCTCCTCAATGATGCATTGGTTCATATCGATCTTTCTAATACTTGAAGTCTATTAGCTCATATATAAATGACAATTGATGACTAGTACCCAGATACACTCCTTGGCTGAGCAATTCATCAGCTTCTTTCGCTTGCTTGTGTGCCAATTCTTCGGTAAAAGTGATCACAGCCTCAAGAACAGGATTGTACCTGGTGTGCATTCCAGGCAACAAAGATAAGAAGGAAGACATAAGTTTCAACGCTATTGGAATTCTCCTGACACAACACAACACAACACAACATACAACATAATTACAACAGTTGCTAGAATTCCAGTACTACTTTCTCAATCTCCGCAAGAATATTTGTGTAAGCTCCTGAGAAGTTATTTGTTTAGTTTTGATGAGTGCACCTAATTCAAGAACCTGATTTGAAACATGGGGAAAGAAAATGCATTCATGAAATAGTAACATGTAGTAATGTTTATCTCATATATAATCGGTAAAATTAGTGGTCCCTAAGCAAAGGAACACTTACACTCATAAAGGCAATATCTTCTTCAGATTCAGGTCTCTGTATCTTAGAGATGGAAGGACATTCGAACTTTTTGCTTTCAGAATGTAATGGTTGATATTCCCAATCAGCATTGAAAATTAAAGGAGAAGGGTAATGCAACCCCCCATTTTCAGAAGCCACAAGTTTCCGATCCGCTACTATAATTGGAACATTGAACTCTTTCGCAGCCTTATCAATCTCCTCAACCTAAAAGGAACAGAATTAACCACCACCAACCTTTGAAGTAACATCAAACTCCCAAGTCAAACGAAACTATACCTGCTTGTCAATGAAGAAGTTGGCATCAAGCAAACCAAGGGAATGCCTTAGGCATGAGAGTTTACTACTTGTCTCTGAATGATGTGATTGATTCTTACTTCCCTGATTGATTACCCAAAACAAAAAGAGACATCTACATAAATATTAACGACTTCTAAAAGAATGCTTATAACGGTTAAAAGTTAAAACCTTAATCTTGGCCACCAAAAACTTTGAAGGTTACTTTTATTTTCTCGTGTTAAGGGTAGGTGATTACTGATTACAGTAAAGTTTTGTAACTGAAGAAAGTTACAAAATTCACAAATTAAAGATGGTGGTGGTTTACATTCATAATGAGTGTTTGGTGAGTTCTATTCAATCTTGGCAGAGCAGAGATGAAATGGACAAGCACCATAGCTGCACATATTGTCAAGCAATAAAGAACTAACCTGAACTTTATCACAGAACATTTTGCACAATCTTTTTAAGGTTTTCGCCTGTCGTTACATCGGTCAGGGAATACAACCATACAAGAAGGCATAGCTTAGTATTTCTTTTCTTACTGACATGTTCTACATACATTCTAAGAGTTTGAAACTTGAAAGCATGGGACTAGTACGGGGGAAAAGGAAAGAACTGGGGTTTGTCAGCAACGGAATAATGCAAGTATACACAGGAAAACAGAATTGAATTCAACAAAAAGAAACGGTATGAGAGTGTGAAAGAGTGAGAAAGGTATCATACCATGGTTGTGTGAGGAAGGGCGAGAATGGGAGGAGCGGAAACAAGAACACAGCACCAAAATGCTTCCATTACCGTTGCTATTATTAAGGCCACCGAAAAGTTGAAGGTGTGAGAACCGCCACTGGCACCGCATCCACGTGTCGATGGTGCAGGCGGTTGAACAGGACACATGTTCTTCCGCATGGCTTCTTTCTCTGAACTCTGATATCGTTCTCTCTCGGAGTCCGAATCTTCTTTCCGCTAGTTTTCTTTTCTGTGTACGACTAGAATCTGATCTGCTCGGTGAATAAGTCAAACCTTGAAACTCAAAACATGTGTTCTCTTCCGCTGGTTCCATGATTAGTTAATTCAAACGAATAATAAATTGTAATTTTTTATGAGGAGCTAGCTATACATGAGCGCAATTTTCATTTGTGGTCTTAGTCTTCGGAGCCAGTAAATTAATGTTAATTCATTTTGTTTTGTTTCAAAAGTCGTTGATGGCTTTATCACCCACGGGATTGGGATGGACTTGCTAAGCATCCCGGAGCCCATTCTCGTTTCAGGAAAATCTGTAACGATTTCAGCTCACAAATGGCTCAACTCGAGGAGAACATTTGATAAGGTAAGTGTAAAAGTTAATATGAATAAATTAATCAACCATGTAGCATGCATGTATGTCCTAAAATTCAGTCACTAAATCAATGAAAGTATATAATATTATTAAAATATGAAATATATATTAAAAATAAGTTAAAAATTATATATATTTAAATATAAATACATTATAATTATTGAGTAAATAGTTAAATTTATCTCTAGAAGATTATTTATTTTTTAAATTGATTTTTGAAATATTTTTTTAAATTAAATTTGTTCTTCAAAAATTTTAAGTTAGTCACGTTAATTCTTCCGTTACTCTCGACGACATCAAAGTTTATTGATGTACCACATTAAATAACACCACATTGACCACAACACACATTTGACCATCCTAATCGAATGCTAAAACAATAAGTTTATGAAATTATATCAAATGAATTCCAAATTGAAGGGAGCTTTGAGGTATTAAAATTCCTCAATTTGAAATTGATTTCATTTAATTTTATGAACTTATTATATTAGTTGTCAATTAAAATTGCTAGATGTATATTGTGGTCAATGTAGTGTCATTTAACTTACGATAGCAAATTTTGTCGTCGTCAACAATAAAAGTGACGGAAGAACTAATGTGACTAACTTAAAATTTTTGAAGGACAAATTTGATTAAAAAATCTATTGAGACCAATTTAAAAATTGAATGATATTCTAACGATGAATTTGACCATTTACTCGATAGCTATTTTTTGATATGCATAGTATTTTATAAATCGAAATAGGTTACTTTTAAATTTTACAGAGCAAAAATTAAAAACGAATATTTATAAAGAAAAACTTAAAAATTTATTTAAACCAATATAAAAATTAGAACATTATTCTAAAAGAAGTATTATTAATTAACTGATTTAAATTTCCTTATGAGATATACGCATTGTCATCTCGTTTACACTATAAACGAAATATGGCCCGTACGCATCTATATATAGGTCGTTTACAGCTTAGTTTCGGCCCTAGTTTGACTTTGTCAACATCTTTAATTTCTCCCCTCTTTTAACTATTTCTGACTATACCTTTGACCGTAGCGGTGATGGCGCGTCAAGCGAGGAATGACGGGGACATCAACAGGCTGAACGAGACGACACATTATGCCGGGGCGGCTGACTTCGAGGTTGGTTTCGTTATGGTTGTTAAATTTAATGATGTTGCCATTGTTAGGGTAGTCATGAAGATCTAGAACGTTGGTTTGGTATATGACTTAGGAGTTAGGTCTGTAGGCTTAATTTAGAACTCTATCCGCTTGTGTTAGGTTGGTATGACATAATTATTATTAGTTTGGAACTCTGTTATTCCTGTGCTATGTTGTTAGTTTTTATAACGCTGTAGTTAGGATTTGCCTATTATTGAATATGTAATGTAGAGACATGTGTAGGCTAGAAAGTTGAAATATTGTATTCTTAAGGCTAAAATATTTTTGTTTTTCATTCTTCAGAGGCCTCGCCTCCTACTGCCCCGGCAAATGAGCCATACTTTACCTCCACCGGACGCCATCGTCCCGTATCTGGCTGAGGCTAGATTCGGCGACCGTGCCCCTCAGAGATTTTACTTTTGACAATTTCCTGATTTCGGTATTGGTGGAGAGATAGTGTCCAGAGACGCACACGTTTCATCTCCCATGGGGTGAGGTCATTATCACCCTGCAGGACGTGGCGTACCACCTAGGCCTACGCGCACACGATAACCCCGTCGGGGGTGCCTCCATGACTTTGGTAGGTGGTACCATACGGAGACATGGGCGTTGGTGGAGCAGCTACTCGGTGCCAGGCCTCCCGTGGCAGCACAGCAGGCGGAGCAGAGGAAGGAGTCCTTCACGCTGAAGCTCATGTGGCTATGGGATCGTGTCCGCCAGATGCCTCAGACAGACGATCCCGAGACCTTCCGACAATACGCCAAGTGTTATATCATGTTACTAATCGGAAGGTATCTGATGACCGACAAGTCCAACAATCTGGTGCATGTTCGTTGGCTACCGTTGCTCCGGGACTTTGACGAGTGCAGATCGTTTTCCTAGGGCTCGGCTGTGCTGGCCTGGACGTATCAGTCCCTTTCTTTGGCGGCTCAGCGGGGCGTCACAGATATCGCTGGCTGCACTCCGTTGTTGATGTCCTGAGATCTTTCAGATATAACCAGTAAGCCATCTTGTGGGGTGACGTGGCACCTCAAATTAGTAAGAAAGAACGACCATGACTCGGTGCTCTCAGACTCAACAATGGCAAAAGCAATTGGCAGTATATTGCTGTTCCCGTCTTGCGCTACCGCTATAAGCAACACTCCACCGTACTTGCCATACAGATGCGTGCTGTCTACAGAGACAAATAGCTTGCAATGCTTGAAGGCCTCGACACATGACGGGAAAGCCCAAAATACTTTTTCGAACATGCAGCAGTCGTGCACCATGAGGTGTCCTTCGTAGTACGGTTTGATGCGTAGGTCACATATGGTGCCGGGGATACAGCTCTGCAGTGCCTGAAGCAATTTCAGCACCTTGTTGTAGGACTCTTCCCAATCACTGTAGATCCGTACAATTGCCTTCTTCTTTGCCATCCACACTTTTCTGTATGAGGGTTTGAAGTGATAGCTTGCTTGGATCGCACCTTGCAAGATTGGGATACTGACAGACGGGTTGGACTGAATCAAGGGCAATATGACTCTGCAGATGAGACTGCTATCTAACTGACGATGGTCTTGAGACATGGTCGGTGCCAGACAGCTGTGTGGTCCACCGAACCTCCGAACCTCCCTAATCACAACAAAAAATTTATTCTTACACAACATCTATAACCAAAATAACATATCATACAAAACTACTCAAATTCACAATTAAACTTGAACTTACCAGTATCCGAGATTCTGAAGAAGGGCCACACGGAGGCTCCATTGACACCCACCGTCGGTTTGACGGCACTGCACATGGTACTTTAACCGGTCGGACTCGATCACCCGGTACTCAGCACTCCTGCGAATACTGTAGTTCTTCACACCTTGAAGCACCGCCTCTCGACTTTTGAACCTGTGTCCGACCCGAAACTCCACACCGCTGTCTAGGTTGTAATCCACTCCACATGTGTCAGAAACCGGGATCCTCTCATGCATGGCGTCCAGATCTAGACTGTGATAGTGACTTGGCACAGCCGATAGCGCCGGGATCGGGTAAGGTGGAGCGAGGCAGCACATGGTGCGGCACAGCCCCTGCAGGTGTCTCCAGCACAAATTCATCCTCATCGCCACCATCGGAAGACTCACTATTCGCCACGTAATCCTCATCCGATTCCTCCTTACCCTCCTCTGCCTCATGCTCCGGAATTGCGACATGAATGGGCGGTGGTGCGAGAGGTCAGTCGTCCTGCACATAGGTTTCGTGTACGGAACCCCACTACCACCGTGACCCACCTCGGCGGACAGCTCCATTACCTGTTCACACATGATCCTCCCATGAATGTCGAACATCAGTCGCACATGCTCGTCCCCATGAAGTTGAAATAGTCGAAATCGGAAGACTCCATTTTTCATGGTTGCCAGCAACCTATACGCCACCCTTCCGATTTTCCTCTCTTGTGTCCCACCGAACTTGCTCAATATCAAACTCTTCAAATCCGACAACGTCTCCACAGGCTGAGTGCGAAACAATATCGGATCCTGACACTCAAATGTCACCCCGTTGTCGCCATTACTATTACGACAATTGAGATAAAAAAGCACAACTATGAATGAATTGTTACTGGCCATTCAACTTTGTTTTTGAGAGAAAAAGAAGATGGAGAAAGGATATGAAATGTGTTTGAAGAATACTAAAGGTTACACATCCTTTTATAGATGTTGAATATTTGTCTTTTATTATCTCGTTTACAATGATGTGTATATCTTATTTACATTGTAAACAAGATATACACGTATCACGCTAACGTACCATATCTAGCAAGAGAATTTAAATAAGTAAATACTCATAAAATTATTTATTTTGATAAATATTATATTTATTTTATTTATTAAAATAAAAAATCCGTACAGTAGGGGAAAGTAAAATTTGAATTTTATTCTAGTTTTATTTATAGGTTAAAATTTTTTTTTTAAAACTCAATCATATTTTTAGAATCTCTCCACTCTAATTCTACTAATATC
>NC_029787.2:109985424-109986454 GCF_000816755.2 Arachis ipaensis
TTCGTCTTTTTAAACATATAAAAAAACTGACCCCGATACTTTTAATTCATTTTAACAATTCTATAATCAAACTGTAAATTGTATCAAAATATGTTTTATTTCAAATAAAAAATAAGAAATCAATTTTTGGATCAGCTAAATATTATTCACTTTTTTTTCTTATTCTTTTTAAGATAAATTAAATTAGTTGAAATTGACTTCTAGAACTGGTTTTTAGTTAGACTCTAAAAAACTAGCTGATCAACAAGTTTCATAAAGCTAGACAGATTATCATCATAAAGTCGGGTTGAGCCATTCAACAACCCTACTGCATGCAAGCACGGGAAAACTAAGCTTAGTCAGATTCTTTGTTACCCAAATACATAATTTATACCCATGACTATAAAATAAAACAAGAATTCCATACACGGAACTACCTGCAAAGTCATTTTACAACTATGGAAGCATGCATGTCTAGGCTTCCAAGCAAATCAAGGAACTTATTAACATCTTCGGAAAGAGTCAACATCATTCCATACAATATTACATTATTCCTTTCAAACTACTTGTTAAGAGGCAGATAAGATCATAAGATCTTGCAAGATACTTGTTATAAAATAAAATGATTATGTAACCATAAACAAGATAAGAATTCTTCATACATGCAATTTAATTATTGTAAAATTTAATATGATTTGTTTTAGGCATTATGTAAACCACAGCAGCTGCCACCTCTGCCGCCCTTTTCGCCCACTGGATTTTGTGTTGGAAGGGTCTCTATTATTTCTACTATTCCACCGGGTGGAGGGTTTAAAGTGTGTTTGCGAATAAAATAAAATTATCTGGTTGTTTATCTGTCTACATCCTAAATTTGTAAATTCCAAATTAGTGCAAAAAAGTCAAATTTAAATGGAAGAAAAATGATTAGGCAGAGAAAGAAGGAAATTTCTATGATGCATTATCAAGTATCATCCATTAAGACAATTTTTAATATATTATTATTAATTACTTTTGTTAAATTCATAAACATATCATTATATTATTTTATTAC
>NC_029787.2:109992948-109998705 GCF_000816755.2 Arachis ipaensis
TTATCTCAAAGTATAAATTAATAAATTAATTAATCAGTTTCTATTATTATTAACAATTGGTTACTTTATTTTCTATTTATAATCTGGTCTTCTAATCCTACATTATTTTATTATATTACTATACAAATACTTAAATTGTTTTCATTAATTATTATTATATAATTTTTAACAGAATTACCTACTATGAACTATTACGTAGTATCTTTAAAGGAAGAAAGAGACGGATTAGTAAAAAGAAGGTAAATTTAAACTGAAAAAACGTGATTAAACCTTAAATGTTTAAATCCTACATCTGTCTATTTGTTGGTCTATTAAAATAAAATAAGCGTTTGTGTGAAATTTGGGAGGTGGGCCACCTTATCATCTTTATTATCTCTGGGAAGGTTGTGTTTTAGGTCACCCGCTTTTCCCGCCGTCTCCACCGTCGACGACACCAAATGTATTACGGATTTTGTTTAGTATAATTTAAAATGTTATTAATTTAACGTACATACTTCTTAAGAATAGAACAAATACCAATGTATTAGTAAAATAAAATATTGTTCATAGAACGTTCTAGAATACTAGAATAGACGGAGAATTGTTCATCAAACTTTCCTTATTACATTATAACATACCTTACTACAACTGAGAAAGGCTTCTACAATTATTCAAGGAACTAAACGAACCTTCGGATCTGTACGTACGAAGGTATCAACATTTTACTGAAACGTCCATCAAGGCACATACCTTAAGAACAAAATAAAATATCAGTACCCATATTTAATACATAAACCCATTGTTTCTTAGACTGATTCGAATCAAAAGGGCACGAACGTACGTCATCCCAACAACTTACCGAGTTGGGCTGAAATACTACTATTAGACAGATCGAAATACTTTGAACAACTAGTCGATCAAAAAATCTCAGATTGATTTTTGGTCAAGATCTTCAGTTAAAGTTGATTAAATTAAATAGAATTTTTCTTATTCTTTTTTTTCACTTATTATAAATCGACTAGGTTTTTAACTAAAGAATAAAAAATAAACTTTATTTTGTATAAAACTATGTTAAATGTCAAACTAATATCTTAACAATTTTACTTAATTTTCATAGCCCCATTATACAATAAAAAATCTCACAGAAATTGGAGAAGTTTGCTCAAAGAAGTCGCCCGCCTTAATAGTTTGTAAATTGTAACTATGTTAACAAAAATTTCAAACACAATTCTGTTAGGCAACAAGAAACTGCGGAAGGGAAAGAAAGAAAGAGAAGGGAAAAAGAAGAATAAAAAATTGACCTAGTTGTAATGAACGTTGGTTAAAAAAATTAGTTACTCACATTGAAAAAAAAATCATTTAACAACTTTTTGTTAGCTCCCCCAATAGCTAATGCTGCTTAAATAGTAAATACTAATTAATAATTACCTTGCTTTCAATTATCAAATGAAGGTTTGAGTCAAGAGTTTTTACAAATTAAAAATTGATAGAAATACATTCAAAACTCAAATCGTTGTGACGATACTTTTCGTTTTGTCATGGAAACGTGACAAATTTGAGAAAAATAATAAACTATCCAAACTTACCTAACCCCGCATACTATTTGCCGAGAGTTCTCCACTTATAAGCTTCCTTCGGATATATATATGTTGAATCAGCATTAATCTTTTTGGCAAGAAGGAATCAAAGACAACACAGAATTAGAGAGAATTCGAAGCATAATTAATGGAAGGTCTTCTGCCTATGATGTATAGGGCAATCAAGAAACACACAACACGGAGGCAATACCAGTGTCTTTCTCCATCGGCAAGGGCTTTATTAGATTACGACTTCATCAACATCAACATGCCTCGTCAAGAAACTTCAATACACAATAATAATGCGGTTCTTGTTGATGATGATCATCATCGTCAACGTGCTCGTGCAGAGAACTATGGTAGTCATCATCATCGCCGATATAATTCTACTGGAGAAAATTTCTATGATAGGTCCTATTCCACTAGAGGCCCTGCTGCTGATTCAAAGCAACTTGTCAGGTTTCGCAGTCACAGAAAACTCTTTTCCTGCGTCACTGGTTAGTATATATATATAATACAAGCAGCAACATCTTTATTCATCATCATATCCATCATCCTTATTCGTGTTCAAGTCGCTAGTATATATCTTGTAAGAGGAATGCTAGGAGGCCAGCAACTTTTGTGATTTGTAGCCATCAAATAGTCATCAATGATGGTTTTAATGGTGTGAAATTGGTGTGAAATTTCATCTAATGACTCACTTTTCTTTGCTGGTTACATACTGATCAAAAGTTAACAAAATTACTGGCCCTAAACTTTTCCATCTTGTAATTGTAAAAAGATTATGGTGTTACCTTAATTAGTCAAGGTATGTAGTATTGTGAGAATCACGTTCCTATGTGTATTGACTACTGTATATTATATCCATCAAATGCTCATATTGTTTTGGATGTCAATGATTCTTTAATTATTAGTTGCTAACTTGCTTCCATTTTCTTGATTTCAAATATTTTCCAATATATTTATATAGTACACCTCATCCGAGATCATAACTCTTGTTTCCGCAGCTATTATTATTATCCCTTTCTTTTAGTACAAATCACAACTAAAAGTAGCCCATCATGTAGAAACGAGAAGATTGAGACAAGTAGTTCTATCCATATAATTGCTAATTTAGACGATCATGGTGCGCGTGCCTGTACTCAAATATATATGTCAATCAAATAATACTCATATATATATGCACTTTATTTTTATCAACTAGTATTAAGGTGAAATCAGTTCCCCTTATGAGCTGTGCCGTGTATATCAAGTAATATTCGATTCGGATGTATGCATATCTAGATACCTTAGGTTGTATACAAAAATATTATTATATATCAAAATCACTTATTATATATTTGTATATAAGTACATGTGTTATTTAATTCATTTTTAATATATATTTTGTATTAATAATTAATTTTAACAATTGATTTTAGTATATTCCTAATATAGTTAGATTGTATATATCGAATTTATTAACATACGATCACAATTCTAAATTAATTGAACATAGTTCCGTTAATTTTTCTCAAAACAGCTAACTTCCTAAACATGCTAGCTCTAGTAAATTCCAAAAGGTTTGCTTGATGGTCTCTTACTTCCAAGTTCTAAACCAAATGACGGGATTGCACGTCTTTAAATGATGGGAATTTATGTTCTTCCTCCGAGAAGAAATTTTGTCATTTGCTATGATCCACTTATTTTTTTTTAGCCGATCCTATCTAATGAAACAAAGTTTTGTTGTTGTTTGTTGTTATGATCCACTTATTTTCTTTTACATAAGCGCTGTGGGATAGTTTTTTTGGTGACAAGCGCTGTGGGATAGTGTAAGCTTTTAAATTATATTTTGAATAAATAAATATTTAAATAAACTAATAATAATTGAAAAAAAAAAAAGATTTACTCATCTAAAACAAGTAAAAGGTCCATATCTCTTTCTTCTCTGTATAACTTATTTCACTTTCAAAGTCAAATGTATACGATTTAGAAACCGAAACCCAAAAGGGGGTCATGGAGGATCGCCACACTTCTTACCGGTGATACAGGTGGCGCTTTATAGGTGGGGAACCATGAGCAATGATGATCTTGTACCAAAATAGTTGGACCTTTTGATTTTTCATATTTGCAACAACTGGACGGTGAAAATTTATGTAAAGTTGTATATTTTAAAATTTATTATATGATAATTTTAACCTATTAAATAATCTAATAATTTTTAACTATTTATTTTAATGGTAAATTTTTTTTAACTCAATTGGACCACATGTCCATATTTAATTTTTAAAAAAATATTTTTGATCCGTACTCAAATAACTCAGACACACGACGCCATATCTCGAAATTAACTTTTAAATATTGAAAATTTTGCTCTATCAAGTAACTGTTTTCAGCACCTTTATAGTGCATGTGCATATCTCGGCCATAGCATATACAGTTTAGTTACCACTGCGCAACAATAAATAGACGGTAATCAGGGTTATAGAGGGGCATCAATCGTCATTCACTTTCACTACAAAAAAAAAAAACGTTAAATACCGTCGGATTTAGCGGTATCCATTATCGTTAGATTTAGCGTTAGTTTTTGCGTTGAATACAGTCTATATTTGGTTCCTCGAATTGTTTATCGTCGGATTTAATGTTCTAACTATAAACCTGATTGTGAGAAGTGGCGCGAAATATTTTTTTTTGGCGCCAAGAGTACCGGCGGATTTAGCCGACGGTAACTCATTTTAGTCAAACGCTGCGTTTAAATAATTTTTCGTCGGAAGGTTCTGCCGTAAATCCGACGGTAATATTGGGATTAACTACAAACGGAACCCCTCCCCCTCACTTCTCAGAACTCTCTCTCTCTCTCTCTCTCTCTCTCTCTTCTTGTGGTCTCTCCTCGTTGCTGAAGCTGCCAGCGTTGCCGCCATCCACTGGAGATTCCGCTACCGCCGCCATCGTTGGATGTTCTTGCCGCTGGAGCCACTACAACAAATATGGACTTTAGCAACGTCAAAATCTGGAACGCCTTAAAACCGTTCTCTTAGATAGTTTTAGACAACGGTTTTTTATAGTGTTACTGTTGAAGTTCACTTTTCATCATTTTGTAGCAACAAAATAAAATTGTTCTCTTTGACTATTTTAAAGAACGATTTTATAACCGTTACTAGAATTTATTTTTAAGCAACGGTTTTTTAATGTTGTTTAAATAATTGTACAAAACATACGCTTAAAAACCGTTCCCAAAGTTGCTACACTTTAAAACCGTTCCCTTAGATGATTTTAGACAACAATTTTTATAATGTTACTGTTGAAGTTTAATTTTTCATTAAGTTATAGCAATAAAATAAAACCGTTTCTTTTGACTATTTGAATGAACAGTTTTATAACCTTTACAATAATTTTTTATTAAGCAATAATTTTTTAATATTTAAATAATTATGCAAATTAAAAGATACATATAAAAATAGTTCTCTGTAAATATTAAATTAGTAGAATACTCAAAAATTATTGTTATAAATAAATAACAAATATTATGAGTGAATTTTTGAAAATTTTTTATTATAAGCTAATTTCAATTTATTTATTAGAGACTTTGATTTTAGAAATTATTTTATTAAAGATAATTAAAGTAAGTTTTGATAAATTGAATTTGAAATAAATTATGGTTTTTACCAAACTTTATAATTATTGAATATTTTTTATTTACAATTTAAATTTAAAAATAATAAAATTTTTACTATTTAAATTAAAATTTTTATTTAATTTATAATTATTGAATAATTTTCTATATTTAAATTATAAAGTTTAATAGTTGTAAAATAATAAGAATTTTATATAATTTAGTTTAAATAATTGATATTTTTGTAATTTAATACTTTAAGTTTTATGAATAAAGAAAATTAATTATATCATCTTATAATTTTAAATTAGAATACTTGATTGAAAACCAATTAATAAATTAATACAACAAATAATATTTTTAAAAAATAATTTTAAAAAATTAAATTAAATTTCAAATTAATACTCTATACTCTAATTTTATTAAAATTATCCTACTCTAATTAATCCAAAAATTTCCAAATCAACCCCTAACCTAACTCTAATTTTTATCTAACCCTAATCCAATTACACACATTACCCTCAGTTGCCGCCACCCACACTTCCCTCACCCCCTCATGTAACACCCTACCACACAGAGCCTTACGCTTAAGTCGTAAAGCAGAGGAGG
>NC_029787.2:110000631-110006827 GCF_000816755.2 Arachis ipaensis
GCCACTGTGCTGCGACGTCGAAGCTGCCGTAAGTCTAGGAGCCGCCGAAGTCTAGACTGCCGCTACACTTCCCGAAGTAAGGAGAGAAGAAAAGGAGACGACACACACGTACCCAACTTTATCTTTCCCCCACTTCCCAACGCACAAAGTCTTCGCTGTGCCTCCGCCGAACGCGTCACAACGCTGCTGCCATGATGTCATTGCTGTTGCGAGGGAGAATAGATGCGTGAGAAAGGAAGCTCGCAGGGGAGAAAGAAGACGTCGCCTGTGTCGCCAGCTCCGTTGCGTCTGATCTCCACTGTCGCCGTCGAAGGTCCGTCACCATGGCCGTAGAAAGGAGCCGTCGTTCATGCTTGTAGCCACCAAAAGAGGAGCCTCTGCCGCCGTCGATTGTTATTGGAGAACACACCGCCATGCCTCTGGTCGTCGGAATCATGGACTGGAGAGAAGGGGGCTGCCTCTCCTGTTGCTGCTGCTTCGTTCTTTTATTGTAAGCCATCTCTGTTTCCAATTTCATTGAATTCATTTCTATTTTCGATTCCATTGAGTTTGAATTCTCCATTTTGCTATAACCATGGTCACTGTTGTTGGAGTTTAATTGATTTGGTTTCTGTTTTGATTTGAATATTGATTTGGTATAATGCTACCTGTTTTGGTCACTGGTTCTCTGAGTTTAAATGATGGGTTATCTCAATGATAATATTCTAGGTGATTGAGTGATGCAACTTTTATGATTTTGATTTGGTAATTAGTTCTCTGAAAATGTTGTTCTGGTTTTGTTTTTATTTTAATATTAATTTTATATTGATTTAGTATAATGCTGTGTGATTTTGATTTGGAATTAGTTCTCTGTAAATGCTACTTTTATTTTAATTTGATTTTAATATTGATTTGGTATAGTGCTATTCTGATTTTGATTTGGTAATTGGTTATCTGAAAATGCTGTTCTGATTTTGTGTTGGTTTCAATATTGATGTTGGTCGATGCTCTGTTTTAGTCATTGATTTAAAATAGAAAAATATTACCACAATTATGAAGATTTGTATATGATTGATTGGTTTGGTGGCTTCTACTCATGTGCTATTATTTTGAGTCTCTTTGAACTGTTCAATGCAAATAAGTTTGATTTGTTGTTAATTTTTGGATGTCATAAATCAGAAAAGTGTTTTGGTTCACTAAGTATAATGAATTTGTCTATTTCTGCCAGTAGAGAAAAGAGAAAAGAGACCACAGTTTTTTACCACAGCTTGTCAATTACTGTTGGAGCCGTTAGGAACACTGCCGCTATTTGCAGTTGCAGTTGTCACTGTCGTCAACGATAGTGGCGTTGTAGCCGTCACTACTGCCGTCTCTTGTTACCACTTAGCCTCCACCATCCTACGGCCACCAACAGAGATTATATATATATATATAAAGATTTTTATGTGAGTTTAAGATTTTTTAGAATTATTGATTAAATTAGAGTAGTGAAGTTTGTGATTAGGATTTGGTATAGTATTTTTAAGGTCTTTTAGATTTTTTTTTTAGTTTAAGATTTTGTTAGGTATTTTACCAAATTATTGATTATATTAGGATAATGAAGTTTGTGATTAGGGTTCAATTTGGTTTAGGGTTTTTAGTTTTTTCAGATTTTTTTTGTGAGTTTAGGGTTTTGTTATGTATTTTATTATCAACTTATTGATTAAATTAGAGTAACGAAATTTGTGATTAGGATTTCTTATGTTAATTTAATATAGATAGAAATTAAATTAAGTTAAGGTAAGTTAAGTAGAGTGAGATTAAGAGTGACCAACGTTGTTGGAAGACTTTGTGTAATTTGTTGAATTAATTAGTTTCACCTTGTGAGTTTAATAAGCTTTCTCTTTTATTAGGACAGTGCTATTTCTCTGAGATCAATTGGATTTTGCTTCTTCCGTATTCTGTGTATCCGTGTTCTAGGTAGGTTTTCTATCTCTAACTATAATCAATTATTTGAGTTTTATGTTGGACTTAAATTTCCTAAAATAGTGTTTTAGGATGGAAGTGGGAGAAGGTCGCATAGAGGCACCTTATTGAAACCCTTATTTGCTGTAAAATTGTGGAGTTATAAGGGGTTATGCACTAGAATGGTTAGGATCTGATGTGTTATTGAATTTGTGTTTATTCTAATTTATGCCTACATTTGTTTTCTCTGTGAAAACTGTTATGTTTATTTGATGGATGTCTCTGAATTAAGGAAATGCTCTACCGAAATTTCGTTTAATTTGTTTTAGAACATGTTTGGTTTGTCAGAAAATGATAATATGTATTCAGCGGGAGATTCTAATTATAAGGGACACTTTGCCAAAATTTCTAAAAATTTAATAATTTTCGTTGATCGTTGAATTCTAGGGTGTGTTTCAATATAATTCCAAGTAATCGTCTATGGATGTATAAGAGGGATAACGATGGTCGGGGGGTTTAAAACCTGAATTCTTTGAGGGAGTTTATGCGTTTGTTGCGCATGTCTTCAGTATGGAACTGTTTATTTCTGAAGGTGTATCTAGGTGTCTGTGTCAAAAGTATTGACTAAATAAGTGGTTAGGACCTGCAAACATAACGCTTCACCTCTACCGTAATGGGTTCAAGGATGGGTATTGGATGTGGACGAAACACGGAGAAGTGGACGAGCAAGGAATTAACCAGTCTGCCTCTAATTTGAATAGGTCTGGTTGTCAATCAACGAGGGTTCAGGTGGTGAGAGACCTAAACATGGATTAAATAATTTGGGAGGCTAACCGAGAGAGATACAACGAGATGGTGTGTGATGCAACAAGTGTTACGAAATTGGAAGAGGTTGAAGAAGAGTCTGACCTGGAAGCGAAGAGATTTTATCATATGTTAGAATTTGCTACGAAACCTTTGTACGAGGGATGCGTTCATTCGGAGTTATCTACGTGTGTTAGAATAATGAGTATTAAGTCGAAATCAAATCATACCCAAGAGTCTTTTGATAAGTGGGTCACCCTTTGCCACGAACTGGTACCTGTAGGGTCAACTGGCATCCCCGAAACCACTACAAAGCAAAGAAGCTAGTTTCGAAATTAGGTCTAAATGTAGTGAAAGTTTATTGTTGTTTGACTGGTTGTATGCTGTAATACAAGACGGATGCAAAGCTTAATGAATGCAGATTTTGTAGATCACCGAGGTTCCAAGTTGAGAGAGAACAGATTGGTAAACGCTGGTTAAAGAGAATTCCAATGAAACAGATGCACTACTTGCCCTTAATCGAGTCCATCCTACATTTATGAGTCAGCCCAAGAACATTAGACTAGCTTTATGCTCTGACGGGTTCACACCAAATTCCAATTTTGGTAACTCCTACTCTTGTTAGCTCATAGTCGTGATACCTTATAACCTGAGTCTTGAAATGTGCATGAAGGATCCATACATGTTTCTAACATGCAAGATACCTGGTCCTAGTAATCCAAAGGCTAAAATAGATGTCTTCTTGCAATCCTTGGTGGACGAGTTGCAGGAATTGTGGATCCATGGTGTACAAACGTATGATATTTCAACGAAGACAAACCTTCAACTATGGGCAGCATTGATGTGGACCATTAATGACTTCCCTACATACGACATGTTGTTAGGTTGGTGCACTTCGAGCAGAATGACATGTCCCTATTGTGTAGAGGATACGAAGGCATTTTGGTTGACGAATGACGGTAAGAACTCGTGGTTTGATTTCCACCAAAGATTCCTTGACATGGATCATCATTTTCGGTGCAACAAGGACTCGTTCAAAAATAATAAAACTGAACACGAAGAGGCACTTGTAAGGTTGGGTGGTAGGCAAGTTTGGCAGCGTGTCAAAAGAATTCCATGGATCATCGATAACGGGGTAGGTCTGAGACCTCCGGATATGGCACAGAGCATAACTGGACTAAATAGAGTATATGTTGAGAGTTGCCTTATTAGAAAGACAACTTGGCACGACATTGTCTTGATGTGATGCACATTAAAAAAAAAACGTGTTTGATAACATCATGCAAATGATAATGGATGATGAGCGAACAAAGGACAACAATAAGGCTAGGTTAGACTTGATGAAAATTTGAAGGTGTCCAGATTTAAACTTAAGGAGACTTGATAACGGACGGTGACCTAAACCAAAGGCGGTGTTCGTTCTAATGAAGGAGCAGAGACAAAATGTTTGTAAGTGGATTAGAGGATTAAGGTTTTTTGATGGTTACACCTCTAACTTGGGCAAGTGTGCAAATGTGTCACAAGGTAGGCTTGCTGGGTTAAAGAGTCATGACTGTCACATATTCATGGAGTCCTTCCTGTCGCATTCAGAGAACTTCCAACCAACATCTGAAAATCCCTCACAAAAATAAGTGAGTTCTTTAGGGAGTTATGTGCTACAAAACTTAACATTAATGACCTCACAGTCATGGACAAGAGCATTCCCATCATACTTTGTAAGCTAGAGAGGATATTCCCTCCATCCTTTTTTGACGTTGTGGAACATTTAGCAGTCCACCTACTGTACAAAGAAATACAATATGGGTAGGTCCAATTTCGGTGAATGCACCCATTTGAGAGGATGATTGGTTCATTCAAGCGCTCTATGAAGAATAGAGCTCAGATTGAGAGCAACATTTACGAAGCATTCCTAGCTAAAGAAACTTTCGCATTTTGCTAATTCTATTTTCAGTCTCATGTTGAGTCACGTAGAACAATGGTTGCAAGGAGCGATGAGAGGGGAGAATCCTCGTCAAGTGGAACAACATACCCAATCTTTTTTCCAGAAGGAGCTGCAATGGGTGCGGGTAGTGACTACTGGTTAGAGCAGAAGGAAATCGATGCTGCACATCTGCATGTGTTGCCTAACTGTGACCAAATTTTACCTTACCTCATGCGAGGTTTTTAAGTCTTCCTAAATATTGTAATCAATAAGATACTAGCTTCTTAATCTAATTAAAACTTTATTATCCTATTCTATCATATAGATTATTCCAGAGGCAAATCCTGAGACCTCATTGAACAATTTTTCACGTTGGTTCAGAGAATGCGTTAGCGTCCAACTAATTGACACAACAGATTCAGAACTAGTTACACTTAGTTGGGGCCCAATGAATAAGGCCACTAGCTACCCGATATACAACGTTAATGAATATCAGTTCCATACCTTACAGTGGTCGATTAAAAAAAATGAATAACACTGGAGTTTGGGTTCATGGGATGCAGGTGGGGTAATTCTGATTGATTTAGTATGTTGCACAACATAATTAAATTATAGTATTTTTGTCATACTACGTACAAGGGGTGAGTGTTTAAATTTTAATGGTATGATCCAAGTTTGTGACAAGGAACATGTAAGCTCAAGGATTACGATATCACTGAAGTTAGTGTAACCAGAAAATATAGACACTATGATCCTTTTATACTACCTCAAAATACACGACAGGTATACTATTTACCTTATCCTGGTTCATGCAAGTTTAGTTGGGTGGTTGTCGTTAAGACTAAACCAAGAGGCCGCATCGAGTCTGATGATAGGATAGAAGGTCAGGAATTTTACCAGATTGAGGACCCAACTCCTTCGAGAGCAGTTGTTGATACTGGTGAGCCAATCACCCTTAGGTCTGTCGTTATGGATGATGACATCATTGACCTTGGACTAGATGCTGACACACTTCCACCAGAGGACGATGATCTTCAACAAGAAGACGAGGTCAATGGTGATGAAAAAGAGAAAGACGAGTTCGATGATAACCAGAAAACTACCTCAGAAGAGGAGGATGGTGAACCAGAGGAAAGAGATGATGAATCTAATAAGAGTTAATGTAAACATAGTTTTGTGATGTATATTTTTTTAAGAAACTTTGCGTATTTGTAATATATATTTCAGCAAATGTAAACATAGTTCTGTGATTAATATAGTTAGCATTGTTTCAGATATTTCCGTTACCATTATTTCGTATTTGAAATTTATATTTTTCGTACTTCACATCAGGTTTAAAGCACTATTTCAATTGTTAATTATCAGGTTACATTAGAGATTGTCGCGAAAAGATAATTAATAAAATAAAAAAAATATGTCGTCAGAATTACTGTCAGAATATTTTGACGTAACAGGCTAATCAAATTTTTTATAAAAAATTTTTAAAAACATTTCTGTCGGTATTACCGGCGGTTGAATCTGCCGGTAATATGGCGGGGGGAGGGGGGG
>NC_029787.2:110006854-110019326 GCF_000816755.2 Arachis ipaensis
AACGCCTACAATATTCCATTTTCATGATAACTATATTCTGTCGCTAAATCCGACGGTAATTACGGTTAGACAAAAATAATCCGACGATAAATATTTATCGGCGTGGTTTATACCGTCTGATTTCTTCCAATGGTAACTAACTTACCGTCGGATTTTTTTATTTTTCTGACGGTAAATCTGATGGTACCTAGCATTTTTCTTGTAGTGTTTCAAGAGATAACTTTAAGAATATTCACTAGTATTGATATTGACTTGAGCGTCGATGTCCTTTTTGCAAGTCCAACGCACGAGTTAGATTTTTGAGGACCATATAGTCCGACCAAGGGTCTCGAAGCAAGAGTCTTCCTGGTGTTAACGAGTTATACCTTGGAGTGTAGTTTCTAGCTAGAATATTTGGCGCCCACTGTGGGGCCTGGTTTCAAGACTTGACCCCACATTTTGTTATTTTTCCTCTTATTTCCTTTTCTTCTTTTTTCTCTTCAGGATTTTTGAACCATGACTGATAAACCACTATTTTATGGTTTATCTTGTGTTTAATTGAGTGGTTTCATCAAGTTTTCACCCACTTATTCATACTAATTGCATGATTTTATAATCCCTTCCTAATATTGTTTTATGATTGAAAAATTGCTTCCTAGAGATATTTAATTAGTATATTTTAATTCTCCTTTATACCATTCAATACCATGATCCATGTGTTAAGTGTTTCAGGCTTTATAGGGCAGGAATGACCTAGAAAATGGAGAGGAAGCTTGCAAAAATGGAAGGAACACAAGAAACTAAGGAGATGACCAGCGAATACCGACGCGCGCGCATGGCTCACGCGAGCGCGCGGAATGGAGAAAATTGCAGCGACGCGTGCGCGTGCCTGACGCGTACGCGTGGATTGGAGTTTGCACAAATGACGCGAATGCGTGGACGACGCGTACGCGTGACCTTCGCGATCTGCAGAATTAACAGAAAATGCTGAGGGCGATTTCGAGCCATGTTTTGACCCAGATTTCGGCCCAGAAACACAGAATAAAGCCAGGAAACATGCAGAGACTCATATTTTATTGATTGAATATAATTGTCAATACAAACAGATTGTTAGTTTGAAAGAGTTGATAATCTAACTTGGACATTTAATGTTTGATCTATGCTACTCATGCCTTTTCCGGCATGCCAATAAACATCTTGCATTTAATAGCCATCACATGCACTTGCTATATTTCCATTGATGAACTTTTCACATGTAGTCATGACCATGTGTTAACGACATCCTTCTTTATCGTGCATTGATTATCACCTATACTATCCTCTCCCTTGCTCGAACCCTTAGCTTTACATATTACTTTCTTTTTTCCCTTTGAGGCGGATTTTTGCTGGTTAAAAGCTATACTCGCAACGCTATTCTATTATATTATAATCTCTTAATTGGTCTAACTTCCGTCGCTCGTCAATGATGAACAATTCCATAACTCCACCACCACCTTTAACTCATGCTAAGCTTTAGCCATGAACGCTGCTCTACAGGTGGAGGTTCAAAAGATGGTTGACCTCTTGGCAGCCAAACCAAATAACGACAAAGAGAACGAGAAGCGCAAGAATGTTAATGATGGAAATCCTAACAAAGAACACCATTCTGAATCAAACACGAAGATAAGAAGGACATCTCACAAGACAAAAAGATGGAGAACAAATACTTTTTCCGAAGAAATAATGAATTTTCAAATGCAAAGAAACTTCACGCTTCCAACAACATTGAAGCCTTATGAGGGGATTGGTGACCCAATGTACACGTCACTAAGTTCAAATCTATGATGTTTTTAAATGGTGCCTCTGACCCTATTTTATGTCGATCTTTTCCCACCTTTTTGGATGGAGTTGCTTTATTTTGGTTTTCAAATTCACCTGCAGGTTTAATTTCAGGCTTCAACGAGTTTGCCGATTTATTTGTGAACAACTTTGTAGCATCCAAAATCTATGTATGAGACTCGGATTACCTCAACACAATTAAGCAAGGGCAACATGAAAGCCTGAAGGACTATATGACGAGATTTGCAAAGGCAGTAATAAAAATTTTTGACCTTAATCCCAAAGTCTATTTACACGCTTTGAAAAGCGGACTTCGTCCCGAAAAATTTCAAGAGGCAATAGAAATAGCAAAGTTGAAAACGCTGACCAAATTCAGGGATAAGACGACCGGTCAAATTGAGATCAAGGAACTAAGAGAAGCAAGGAGATTGGAAAAACTGTTACCCCACAGGGACTGTGATAGGCAAAGCAAAATAGGCAACATCCGAGATAACAAAAAAGGGTTTAAGTTGACACCAAAGTTCGACTCCTACACATAGTTCAACACAAGAAGGGAAGACATAATAAAAGAGATCCTACAAGCCAAACTCATCAAACCTCCCAACAGAGCTGGGACCTACCAGGACAAAAAATATGTCGATAAAAATAAACACTGTGCATTTTACCAGAAATTCGGGCACCCAACCGACGAATGTGTAGTAGCAAAGGACCTCTTAGAATGACTGGCGCGATAGTGATTACTGGATATATGTCAATGGCCGAATCCAAAGGGATGCGACGAGCATTCTAATAACAAAGGAACAACTGAACTCAACCTCAGCTGCAAAGGACAATGTGAGATGGTCCACTCCGAATCCACCTCCCATGACAAGAAAGGTCATTAGCTACATCTCAAGAGGATTGGCGTGCGGAGGAATTACTAGTTCTGCCAGAAAAAGGAGTTACAGGACCATGCTAACTCTAGCAGAGGAGGGGTTAGGGTCACATGAGCCGACCTGTTCTGTTCCGAGTATCACCTTCAACGCATCCGACTTTCAATCCCAAAACCCAAACCTGGACAACTTTATGGTAATATCTGTAACCATAGGGGAGGCAACAGTTCGAAAAGTCCTAATGGATCCCAGAAGCAGTGCTGATGTACTGCTCTTGTCAACCTTCTAGAAAATGCAACTAAATAAGAATACTCTACAACCTTCATCCAGAGAGCTTAGTCAGCTTCTCCAGAGAAAGAGTTCCAAATAACAGGTTATATTTGGTTAATGACGACTTTAGGAGAATATCCCCAATCGAAAACCTTAGATATTCAATACCTAGTGGTTGATTGCGTCAGCCCTTATAACATCATATTAGGGCGACCATCGTTAAATTCTTTTGGCGCTATTATTTCCACAATTCACTTGTGTGTTAAGTTTCATGTACAAGATAAATTAATTGCAACAGTACATTCCAATAATGAGACAAGACAATGCTATAATGCGAGACTAAAAGCCTGGTTACCAACCTCGGATACAATCCAGTGGATCAACTCGTGTACAATGCCGATGACATTCCAATGCTAGCCGAGCTTGATCCCTGGTCTAATAGAGACAGCTGACCACCACCAACGGACAGCCTCCACAGGTTATGCCTAGCCGACAATGAATCACAATACACTAACATCGGCTATGCTTTTACTGCAGGGAAAATACAAAAGCTCGTCACCCTACTATGAGCAAATGCGGATCTATTTGTATGGACCCCAATGGATATGCCTGGAATCAACCCAAACGTCATGTGCCACAAGGTCGCCCTGGACTTGAAAGGTCGCCCAATACGTCAGAAAAAGCGCAACCTCAGAAGNCAAAAATTATTAAGTGTGGGTTTCATAAGAGAAATCCTATTTACATCATGGCTAGCAAATGTGATCATGGTGAAGAAGACCTCGGGCAAGTGGCGTATGTGTGTTGATTTTACGGATTTGAACAAAACTTGCTCAAATGACTCATACCCGTTGTTGAACATTGATAAATTGGTGGATAACACATTAGGTTTTAAAGTTCTAAGTTTTATGGATGCTTATTTAGGCTATAATTAGATACTAATGCATCTGGTAGACCAAGACAAAACCACATTTATAACTGACCATGGCAATTTTTGTTACAAAGTAATGATCTTTGGCCTCAATAATGCAGGTGTAACATACCAGAGATTGATGGACAAGATTTTTCGAAACCAAATAGGTAGGAACATAGAGGTATATAAATAAGAAACTGAACAAGATCATCATTTCGACCTTGAAGAAGTTTTCCAGCAGCTAAGACGATACAACATATGACTGAACCCTGACAAATGTGCATTTGGGGTTAAAGGAGGCAAATTCCTTGGCTTCATGTTAACCCTCGGGGGATCAAAGCAAATCTAAAGAAGTGCCGAGCTGTAATAGAAATGAAGTCGCCGAACACAATTAAAGAAGTACAATAACTAACCGGACGCTTGGCAGCTCTATCATGTTTCTTACCCGCGATTACAGCAAAGTCATATCACCTTTTTAATAGCCTACAAAAAAAAAAAGATCTTCACATGGACATACGCCCATGAACAAGCGTTTGCCGATTTCAAAGATCTTCCACTTATGTTGTTAGCACTGTACTTGTCACATAAATAGGTATGGAATTACACCCAGTATATTTTGCCAACAAAGTACTACAGAACGTTGAAACTCGGTACCTAACCATCGAGAAAATGGCATTTTCTGCTGATCATCATGTCGCGACAACTCTACTATTATTTCGAAAGTCACGAGATCATAGTTCGAATAAATCAGCTGCTGCGCCAAATACTAATACGACCAGACCTGGCAGGCTGTTTAATTAAATGGTGAATAGAACTCTTGGAATATAACATCTCATACCAAACAAGAAGGTCGCTTAAGCCCCAGTTACTGGCTGATTTCATCGTTGGATTCACCACAACAGATGACGCCTTTTCAATGTGGGAAATGTACATTAATAGAGCCTTTAATGAAAATGAGTGCGGAGCCGAAATCATTATCAAAGACAAGACCAGCGTATATGCCGAGCAATCCACCAAATTCATGTTTAAAGCGAGCAAGAACCAATCCGAGTATGAGGCCTTGTTAGCCGGTCTACGCTTAGCCAGAGAAACAAATGTTCAACATCTTAAGGTCTAATGTGATTCATTGTTGGTCATCCAACAGGTAAATGGCAACTTCCAGGTAAAAGATTCCCTCTTAGAACAATATCTAAACATCGCAAAAAGTTTGATACAAAACTTTTAATATTTTGAAATCACACATATACCTAGAGAAGATAATAGTAGAGCGAACATTCTATCTAAACTAGCCACCTCTTCTAGGATCCTTGATATAGCACCGACATTATCACAACAAACTCATGGGAAACCAAGTATATGTAGCATAAATGTTTTGGCCTTGTCACAAACAACAGATTGGAGGACATCGTACGTGAATTATTTGAAACAGGAAAGATCCCTGCATCGAAAGGGAACCTAAGACAATTTAAAAAATGAGCAAGCCACTTTACCTTAGTTGGAGACGACCTATACAAAAGAGGATTCTCCAGGCCACTCTTGAAATGTCTTGGAACCGAGGAATCCAACCTCGTAATGTCAAAAGTATACGACAAAATTTGTGGTACACACATAGGGAGATGTAGTTTAGCTTCAAAACTTCTAAGAGTAGGATACTTCTGGCCTTTTCTCAAACAAGACTACCTGAAAAAAGTCTAACATTGTGACAATTGCCAAAAATGCGCACTAACAATCAACACTCCTGCCGAGCTGTTACACACTTTCAAAATATAATGGCCTTTTCACAGGTGGGAGTTTGACATCCTTAGACCCTTTTCAGTATCCCGGGACACTACAAGATAAATATTTAATTGAGGGAGAATTTTGGTGAAAGTTTCTAAAAGCCTCCACAATACATTTTATTTATGACAATTTAGGAAAGTTCCACTAATAATTAATTCATGATTAAAATTAAAAAATTTTCTCTCAAAACCTAATTTTTTCTTTTCGCAATAATGAGAGACTGAGTTATCTGAGAAGAGAACAGCGATGAAACCCTAAGTTTTCTACCGCCATTTCTGCCGCCGTTTTCGCTGCCGTTTTCGCCGTCGGCGCCGTTACCACTGCCGAGTCCATTGTGGTAGAAAGGTTCTGGATCAAGCCACCTCTTCTATCAACGCGTTTTCAGATATTTTCTCTCTATACTGTCGTTGCTACCATGTTGCCACCACAGTTTTTGCCGCCATTATCGCCACAGTTTCTGCCGTCGAGGCGACCGTAGTTGCCGCGATACAACGCATTTTCAGATCTGTTCACTCCCAAGTTTCTTCTTCAATGCCGCTTTCTCTTACTCCAATTTCTCCTTTGAACTGCTGCTGGTACTTCTTTTTCTTCTTCTTCCTAATTAATTTGCTGATTTTTTTTTGTGTTCATCCAAAGGTGCAATAAATTATAGAAATTAGTTTCAGCATTATATGCATTTGAGTCATTAATGCTGATATTTGTGTAACTTTTAGGTTTTGCAATTAGCGACTCTCTCTGCTTTCAGTTTTAGCATCTGCTTCTTCTATGCCGATTACAAAGTGAGTTTGTTTGGATGTCGCTTGAGCAGTTCCTTCTGGCCAAAGGGATTTTTGCGGTAAATTATACTTATAACAAATATGCCATTACGTTATAGGTTGAGACTTTCAGTGCTAAGGATTAGTTTCATTATAGAATCTGTGTCATTGAAGTGAAAATGAAAAGATGCACTGCACATTCATAAATATAAATATATAGACAATTCATTTATTTTATTTTAATTAAATTCAATGTTAAATCATGGGAGTCTGCCCTATTGTGCACATTTAAAAGAAAACTGTGAAATTTTGAAAGGGTGGAGTTATAACATACAACTATGACTTATCCATTCCTTTGCTTTTTATTTGTCAGCATGGAAAGTAGACAGCATTATCCATTGCTCTAGATGAATAGGCATGTATTTAATCTTTGTAAATGATTGATTATAGGAAAGGATATTGGAAACCGAGTACAGGAGGGTTGTTACTCCATGAAAGGAGGAAGACCCTTCTATGCATGATGATTGGGTCAGTGCTGTTGATGGTTCATCTTCTCGGTAAGCATCTAAATGTGTAGTGTTTACTTTTCTTAAAGACTTACATATAATAATTCAGCCTTGAGTTTGTATTTTATCAACGGTATAATTGATCTAGGACATAGTATGCTTGCAACTTATTGTATCCTTTAATTTGTTGTTCATATTTGCTAATGGCAAGAGTAATCGTCGTAAAATTTTGGCAACATTGGGACCACATACATTGTCTTTTTAGGTGTCTTCTCTATGAAATTTCTTTATAATGGAGCTAGATTATAGTAGTATAACTAGCCAGATAATACAACTACCTCTGCTTGTAAATAGGCTGTCAGCCTGTTATATATTTGTTAGGTAGATAAATGAATTTGTTTTATAACTTTTATTTAGAGTTAATCATTGATAATATATTTGTTTTAGTGGCTGAGATATTATACTTTTTGTTCTGTTCTACAAAGTAAAATTGATTACCTTAATGTCCTTCACTAAAAATACTAAGTTGAATTTTTTGCAGGTTTCTTTTGACAGGATGTTATGATGGTTTAGGGAGTTAATAATTTTGTGTCGTTTTGTTCTTCAAGAATAATTGATATATTTTATGGTTGAGTTGAGTGACATATCATTTTAAGTCTCTATCTAGTGAATTTCCATCATATGAATATATTTCAAGGTGTGGAAAGGTGCTGAATTATGTATCCATATGTTAGAGGGACATAGTAATGATGTTACATCTATTGGTATCATCAATCCAGAAGATATAGAAGACATGGAGTTTTTCCTACATGCTACTACCTTTCATTTTGTTTTTTTTTTTTTGTATAATATTAACCGTTACAGATGCATCTTCTGTTTTTGTTGTGAAAATTCAAAGGTATCTAACAGTATTAGAAAGTTCATTGTTAATTCTCCCTGGCTATCAAGTTTAATGTTCCATTAATTTCGCTTTTTATTTTTTCTTATGTTTTTTTTCTTTCTATGGTGATGATACTGGGTTTTTAATGATATTATTATGATTATTTCTTAGTATTTTCAATGTTTCGATTTTTTGAAAGATAATTCTTAGTATGAACACAATTAAATTTGCATTATCCTTTAGTAACTCTCTTTTTATGTAGTTAGATTATATTAAAATATAGGACTTTTATGTAGTTAGATGATATTAAAATATTGAAGTTGTTATTTTATTTTGCTTTTTAAAGAAAAATAGTAATAGCTATGTAGAACAATACCATATGCAATTATGTTTAGAACTATTGATATTGAATTTTTTTTTATATATAGAGTTATGTCTTATATTGAGGAATTGTGTTATAAAAGATTTAGTTTTAAATTTTTATATTAAAAAATAAATTTCTAATTTGAGAGTATGTAAATGAGATGAGATTAATAAATATTTTGAAACTAAAAATAAATAAATAATTACAGGATTTGTGGAGGTTTGAAAATCTTATAAAATATTTAATTTATGTTAAATTAGAAAATCAATTTGTGGGGGTTTTAAACTTCCACAAAAGTGATTTAAAACCACCACAAAAGTCCAATATAAAATCCACACTAAACACACTGAATAGATCGTGGAGGTTTTTAAAAATTCTCACAAAAGACCTCGTGGCACCTCAAATTTTGGGGATTTAAAACTGCCACAAATAAACAAAAATCTTGTAGTGGGGTTAGGTAAAACTTTTACTTGTCGCGATCGATTATTTTACAAAGTGGATAAAGGCGCAACCACTAGCTAAAATAACCTCGGATAAGGTACGATATTTCATATGAAAGTTTCTTATATGTAGATATGGATTACCAAATGATATCGTTACTAATAATGGTAGACAGTTTACTGATAAGAAGATGGTATCATTTTTACAAAATCTCAATATAAAATACCATTTTTTCTCTGTCGAGCACCCACAGATTAATGGGCTCGTCGAGGCTGCTAACAAATTCATTTTGCAGACTTTACACAAGAAACTAGCAGATGGCAAAGGACAATGGGCCGATCTCATCCTTGAAATCTTATGGAGCTATAACACAACACCACATTTGACAATAAAAGAAACACCATTCCAATTAGTTTACGGGGCAAATTCAATGATTCCAATGGAAATTTCACAAAGATCGTTAAGAACTGAGTTTTCAAATAACGAGGTTAATGCACAAGCACGACAAGCCGAACTAGATACATTAACGAGGAGCGTGACTCAGCTAGACTCAAACAGCAGGTGATGCAGGTTGTCATACAACAAAAGAGTATGATCGCAAGCATTGCAACAGGGAGACCTCGTCCTACGCAAAGTTGAAGATGTTCAGAAACCTCCAGGGCAAGGAAAACTTGCTGCCACATGGGAAAGACCTTTCAAAGTGTCAAAGGTGCACGGACGAGGAGCATACTCTTTACAAACTATGATAGGGACTGAGCTTCCAAACACATTATGTGTAAAAGCCGAATCCGAGAGACACTCTTTTTCCTGCCATCGAGGTTTTTCCCATGAAAGATTTTTTCTCGGGGAGGTTTTAATGAGGCCGATCACTTCGCACCTTCTATATCGGAAGGTTTCATCAAAACATTCAAAATAATATTTAGTATCTTTCACTAATTCTATCTAACCAACAAAATAAAGTTGGAAATCCAAAATATGCGGTTAAAGCAAAACATCATTCATCAAACTTCAAACAAGCATACGGATCCATACAAGTATTGGTGTTTAACACCAGACCATCCATCAAAATATACAAAATAGAAAAGTTTACCAAATTACAAACAAAAAGTCATGCAAATAAAAGTACTAAAGTTAATCAAATTTTTCGACAGTTTTCACATTATCATCTTCTCCTTTACCACCTGCCTCATCGTCCACAAGTTTGCCATTCACCATAATTTTAGTAACGTCAAGGTTGCTGGCGCCAAAATCGGGAGAAAAAGCCGTCACCTGACTCATAGCGCGGTCACAACCCGCTTCAAACATTTTCAACACCTCATTTTCAAGCTCATGAACCCTAGAAATTAGTTTTCCTTTTCCATTGTTAGCATCCTTGATCTGGCCTTGCAAAGTTTGGATCTGATCATGCAGCTTTGACATTTCTTCCTCTTTGCTCTTTATTTTGGAGGTCGCATCGATGATAACTTCATCTCTTTCCTTCAGGGGTTTCTCTATTTCCAATACCCTACTCGTCTCTTTCCTCTCTTCAACTCTGAGTAGCTCCGTAGTCCAACCCATACAGAGAATCCTAGCACCAAGAACCTGAAACGTATGCAAAAAGCTCGGTTACAAGTGGTCAAAACAAAAAAAATTTGGAAACTTTCTTTCTTACCTGCATGTATTGCCCCACCACCTCTTTCCAACCTCCTTCAGCAAATTCACATCAACTAGATACTGAGCAACCTTGTCATCCAACTCGGGAAACGAAAATCTTTCACTCCAAACAGAATGGGCATTCATGCCCCTAAGAAAGCCATGAAGACGCATCTGCTTCCCAAATTCGTTGCCCTCTCTAAATTCTAAATTTGCAACAAAAAGAACTTCAAGAGATTTCTCTGAGTCTGGCTTTTTTCTTTTCACAGGACGAGCACTAGATTGTGTCGTATCCATCCCCACGTCTTTACCAGCAAAGGAAACTTGCTTGTCATTTTTCTTTTTCTGATCTAGGAATGATCTCATCCGTGTTGAGGACAAGCTCGGAACTTTTCCATTTGTCACAAAGAGTGGAAGTTAGCCAGAGAAGCATACCTTACGCAAAATAAAATCCCCACCCCATGTTGGTAACTTACCTATATATTCCCTCAAAGCTTCTTTATCATTTTCCACTTTTAACATATTCGAAATAGACAATAACTTTCCTGACAAAAAACAATCTATCAAAAATTCCAAAATCAAATTTTCTTCCTTATCCCTCCTCAAAGCATCTAATATTTGCATCGGTTCGGGACACTAATAAAGAGGAAATTTTTTCCCTAACTCATCATCTAAGAAAAAGGGATATTTAGTTTCGGATGGGTGCACTTTTACAAATATTTCTTTAAAATTCTTAAAGGAAGATTTATATAAAACAAATAGAGACCGCCTTTGGTAATTACTAAGATTTACCCAGAGATCTCTGTGCACCCCCTTTGTCTGGAACAATGAGAAAAAGATATTTAGAGAAGGTGGAGTCTCCAAGAACTCCATCAGACACTCATAGGCTCGAAGGAAAGCCTACAAGTTAGGATGTAATTGTGACGGAGCACAATTCAATTGCGTCAATACTTTGTATTCCAAATTCGAAAATAAAAACCTAACATTCAACTTAGTCAAGACACAAACATAAAAATAGAAGTAAGCCCAATCACCCTTTTTCTTACACATTCTCTCCTCACCACGATTGGGAGGAGCTCCACACCAACCGACACACCATCCCTAACCCAGTTACCAGCATTAAGTTCAGAAATCTTTTCTATACTATAGTAAAGGGAAGCACAACATTTGGCATCAACATGCACCCACACATACAACTCATCTTTTACCTCTATCACTTTATCTCTAGCCATGAAGGGCAGGAAAGAAGACAAGAAGTGAACAAGCTAAGAAAATAAAAATACTAACCTTTCAAAATCATTTCTCCATTAGATAAAGTTTGTGCAAGTAAAACAAAATCTATTCCCAACGTGTGAATAAGAGAGGGTAATAAAAGATCCAAAAAACCCACTATCACACGATCTAAGTCATTTATAATCACTAGCCATTTGATCAATGAAACTGTTCAGCTACTATAAAAAATAAATGGTCCTGATTTTCTCGAGATAACCGCATGGCAATAATTATTACACAAAGCACATTAAAAATAGCACGCACCCTTGGTATTCCTTAAAAATATGTTCAAACCCAAGCTTGTCAGTGTTAAATAAAACAACCGCGTGTTGACCTTGGGGGCTACTAGGACAAGCTTACAAAGTTTCTGAGGTATAACGTTACGACAAAAGCTCAACTTGCTCACAACAAAATGATGTAAGAGTAAGTCAAGTTTAGGGGCTGTGATCTGTACTCAAATAACTCGGACGCACGACGCTATACCTCGAAATCGACTTTTAAATATTGAAAACTTCGCACTATCAAGTAACCATTTTTCAGCACCTCTGTAGTGCCTACCCATATCTCGCCATAGCATATACAGTTCGGTTACTATTGCACAACATTAAATAGACGATAATCAAGACTATAGAGAGACATCGAATCGTCATTAGATAACTTTAAAAATATTCACTAATATTGATATTGACTTGACCGTCAAAAATTTTTTTTGCAGGTCTAAGTACGAGTCAAATTTTCGAAGAATATATAATCCGATCGAAGGTGTTGAAGTAGGAGTCTTCCCGGTGTTAAGAGCTACCTCAGTGTAGTTCCTGGCTGGAACAATTTTTATACTAAAAAACTTTCACTATTTACTAGACTTGTACGTGACTATGTGTCACATTTTAAATGGATTAGAACAAAAGTGGTGGTTTGACCCGAAATAAATGTTTGCTAGACCTAGGGGTGGCAAGCGGGGAAGCCCGCCCGGCCAAAAGCTTGTCCCGCGTCCCGC